>NC_087225.1:12369562-12670732 GCF_034640455.1 Diachasmimorpha longicaudata
AATCAATTTATGATTGAAAACTTATGTTTATTCAAGAGCTCTGGAGTGACAATTGTTTTTTGCCGTCTTTCAATTGCGAGATTTGAAGAGAATTCTCCGGGTCAATATGGGATCGGCAGGGGTGACTATTGTTGAACTCCCTCTACAGCGTACATCCTCAATTTCTACAATTCTCTTTCAATTACCCGCGTCGGGGGAATCTTAATTGCCAACTAGTTCTCCGGAGCGATGGTGGTGGAGGGTTGGAAGAGGGAGGGAATCTCTTTGACATCGTCTTTGCTACCGATACGGCTCGTTTCCGATATGGGTGCCGTAGGGCTTGGGGGCACATGGGAATGAAAGAATCGGAGAAAAAGGGAGGAAAATTTTGGTTGAGTGAGTTGACATTTTACTACTGATTTTAGTGGAATAAATCTTGTCTTGCATCGGGAAAAATGCAGCTGAGTGACTGGCAAAAGATCTCTGATGTCGAGCTGGTGGATTGGTAAGAGGCAATGGAGTGGAAGAGCCTGCGTCATGAATAAAGGGAAAATGGAGAAGTAATGTAAGATGTGGAGGAAATTGGGGGATCGCTAGAGGAATATTAGATATCTGGACAATGCGGGAGCAATGCCGGGTAACGAGAGAATTCGATTACCGGATTGGCGAGATACAGATATGGAAATGAGTGGATTGATAGCCGGCCCGATGATCTCAGAAGGAAATTTGTGAGGAATCGGTTGAAAGAATTGATATTCAGAATTTTGTGAACAGCTCGAAAATACAGATTTCACGAAAAATATCGGAAGAAAATTCGCATGCAGAATTCCATTTCCTTTAGAGACAGCAATTCTCCGACCCGATGATTTCGATAATATTTTCGGAATAGCCAAGACAAACAGTGTGACAGAATAAGTTGCAAAATTATTTCTTCACGATTTTTTGCATGCAAATCTGCTAACATTTGTGAAATTCCAATTTTATTCAGTTAACCCTCCACCCCAATTAATGCTCGCACTTGTCTCAGTGCTGAAGTACGGAGCGTGGGAAAAGCTTAATCAGATAAGACGGTTAGCGTATAAAAAACGTGGAATGGAATTTCTTCCGGAACCCAACTGTTTCCAAGATATTCAAGAATAATGACATATAAAATTCAAAGTAATTCGACCCGAGCATGACGTAAAAATTTCTCATCAAACGAGTTCCCCCGAGTTTCTTAAAAATCCATGAAAAAAAAGTAGGAAAGGGCTAAAAATGTTGTTAAACTGTAAAAAGTCTGCTAGCGGAATTCACAAATGTTCTTCGCCTGCAAAAACTCTGAATTCAATATCTAAAAGTAGATTTTGTCATCACTTGTGAAGTTATCAGACTGATTCAATTAAACTTCAACCCCTATTTAAAAAAATAACCGCTAAAAACTTCTTTTCCACAATCTATCAACTGACGACTGAAGTAAATATTTTATCTCTTTGAAAATCAAATATTTCATTCGTTTGACCTGAAAACCACTATTGAATTAAAAACACCTTCTCTATTTGCTCCGTAAACACGGTAAAACCGTGCACATTGAATAAAACTCTTTCCCATTTCTCTCATATTTCATCTGGACAAAATTATACAACTGTATCGCAAATGTATTTTTCGTGGAAGAGCACCTCCCACTAAGCAATTGCTCTCTAATGCAGCCCCGCGCCTGCAAAGGACAACAAATAAACAATAACCCCGGTGTGTTATTCACCATGAGAAAACGCCATTGAATTTCTAGAGCAGGGGAAATAGGAGAGAAGAGCGGCGTAAACGCGAGGACGTTGGACGCGCTAATGGCCGATAAGATTTTATCAGCTGTCACTGGTTCACCACGTATATCTCTACATTGCCATTTGTACACACGAACCTTCCGTTTCTATTTTTTTTTTATCCAATGGGTTAATCGCGCACGTTTTTCCTCTTTTCTCTCTACCCGTATGCCCTCCCAACCCCTCATCCCTTTGCTCTTTTTCAACGTATGTGCATTGCACTGTCCCGTGAATCCAGTGTACTTTGGCTGCTGCCATACATGTTAACGGTGGGGGTCGCGCAATCGCGCTCCACAGGGCGCATTAATAATTTATGTCGACCCCGTACACCCAGATACGACATCGCAATGGCCACGATCTTCTCACGAATCGTGATCACCGATGCAGTATCATTTAAAATGAATAAAAATGAAATGAAAAAATTTCGGGAATTTAAATAGTTGAGGGGAAGAGGTTGTTTATTGAGGTGACAGGGGGAAGTAGTCTCTCCCCTCAGGAATTTTTGGCACATTACAGTGCCTCAGAAATGTCAAGGTATTTCGAAAAATTAAATTTTGACATGCAAAACAATTTCCATCTCCAGTACTCCACATTGACCCAAAATTATACTAAAAATTTCACAAAAATATTTATAGTCAGATATGGTTCTCCAAAGAGGTTCAACGCCCTGTCCCAACCACCCCCTCAATTATCCCCACAACTTCACTGTAATATCTCTCAAAGAGCCACAAATCTCATCAGAATCTTTCCTGAACTCTCGTCATCAAATTAAGTACAAGCCGGACATCAATTAAAATAGCAAAACTTGGGGATGAAAAAAGGAAAAATTTTAATAAAAAAAATTACGATTTCATGAAGAATCTTCAAAGTCGAGTTATTCCGACATAAAAACTTTGGTAATAGCCAACGACAGAAGCCCATCCCTGTCACAAACACCTCCCGATCCTCCCCACCCCAGCCCCTCCTCGTACTTCATCGTTTTAATTGCAGAATCCCCCACCGCGGTAATCAAGTTCATCAACCACACGGTCGAGAGCATTCCCGCGAGTAATCACAGAGTAATTTCCAATATTTTTCAAACGTTAGTGTTGGACACGCGTACAACCCTCACCGCCACCCACTTCAC
This sequence comes from Diachasmimorpha longicaudata, assembly GCF_034640455.1. Classification (NCBI taxonomy): domain Eukaryota; kingdom Metazoa; phylum Arthropoda; class Insecta; order Hymenoptera; family Braconidae; genus Diachasmimorpha; species Diachasmimorpha longicaudata. The sequence goes on from NC_087225.1 coordinate 12,372,464, forward strand.
CCAATTTCTACAACCACATTTGGAGAATGCGAGCCGGCAGTTCAACCAGGGGAAAATGCGGTACTCCCGATTCGTAATTAAAGTCCTCCAGGCCTCTCGCCGGACTATTCCAGCTAGTGGGGGTGGTATAGACGGGTGGTGGGTGGAGAGGGTGAGGGAGCCGTCGTTGAAAGTGCCACCGTTTTATTCCCACCCTCATCTACTTTTCCCGCTCTCCTGCATCGTTGAACAGAGAACGATTCTCCTCGATATAATTAGTTTCCCCACTCCTTTTTACGTTCTCATACTTTGGTAAAACGTTAGCAACAGTGGAGGCCACAGCAAGGCTTTTGCAGTGGTTTTCTCTTTAGCACTAGTCGTATTCCTTCGAAAAGCTCGGGGATTCAATTACGATTGTGCCCCGGGGGCCGGTGGTGATGGTGAAGAGGGAGAATCATTCCGGGGGTAGATGTTATTTTTCAGAGGCCAGTGTTGAGGGGGGAGTTGAGTGGATTTTTCATGTTTGAGGGAGGTTGAAAGGAGTTTTGGGGCGGTGGAGGTATAGCGGGGGGGAGGGTAATGAATGAGGTTGACATGATGATAATTAATGAGAATGGTGTTTGTTGAAATTTTTCTAGCGTTCACGTCACTGGCAATTTTTTGATGTTTTAATATTACGTCGTACAAATATGAGAGAAAAAGAGAGAAAGTGGACATAAGGAATTTTTTTTATAGGGAAACGGATTTTGCCTCGTCATTATTTTCACGAAAATGGACACAGTAATTCCGATAGTCCAATTATTCTCGAAATTTATGATAAACGATTTTGGAATGTTGTGATAACAACCACTAAATGAGTTGCGGAATATTTAAAACCATAACGATTTCATAGTGCAACCAATCAATTGCCGTTCTACTCTTAAATTCGTTTTCAACTCGTAAAAACAAGGAAATTATGTACTTGTTGGTTCATTAACAAAAAGTTAATGCGCGCTTTTATTTTTTTAACGATCTTTCCCATGTTTTACGATGAAGAAATCATGTTATATGACATAATATTTAAATGGCCCCATTATGTGAATAAAATGGTACTTTACCGCATTTACTGGATGAATTTTGAAATTCTGGAACTTACCTGGAACAAGAAAAAAAATAATTACCACCATTATTAAAGACAAGATTTTCAAAATCGTTAAATTTTACAATCGCAAATACCTTGGCATACAGAGAATCAAAACGCAGCATTTTTTTAATTTTGACAGAGCTACTGATTTTGTATCCTATAATTTAAAAATAGGGAGATATTTCTGGTCACTAAAATGGTCTCAAGATAATTCAATTCATTTATTCGTGTCAACCTAGCAAAAATCGATTCTCCCCCCCCCCCGCCCCATGCAAATTCAATAAATCCTCCGTCTTCATTTGCAGTATATTCTCACTCCCCCGAAACTGCAGTCGAACGAAGACGAAAACAAAGCGGATATAACAACTATCTCCGTGAAAACGTAGTATTCAAGGTATTTTCCCCATGTTCAGAAAACCAACCACTAGATATTGTATGAATGTGCCCGCAGTAGTCCAGCAAAACCTCGAGCAAAACCAATTGGCCCCTTGTACCGGGCAGAAGTGACGGATTTTATGCCATGCAACCGAGGCAGAAATTTATTTGCTCCATTTTCGAAACAAGTGAATGAAAATAAGAGGGTGGAGGACCGATAGCATAATGGTAACAGTGAAGCTTCAACCGATTCCCATGGCACAAGTGCCCGCTATATTTATAGGGAGGTGTGCTTCCCTTCATTTCAAAGTTACTCTATTTTCATACCACACCCTGGTGGATTACTTAATATTCAACTGGAGTATCGGCCGCTGAATAATCGCCTCTATGGTACTCCAGCGTGTTTGAGAGAGGGACTGCATCGAAATTTCATCGGAGAATTTGTCAGTTTGGTTAGGGGAGATGGTTCATGAGGGCTCATTGACACTTGAGTGACATTGAGAAAATAGAACTTCGCATGGAATATAAACCCTACAATTTCTCATCTCTGATTAACATTTGTGTGAATTCTAAACAAATTTGACAATTAAAGTTCTCGACAAGAGGTTAGAAACTACCGATTTAAAATCTATTTTATTTAATTACAGTTGTAAAAGTATGGAAACGATACTTCTGTCATAAACAATTTCGTAATGACGTGTTTCGAGACCTATTGGCATAACACGATTTTAATAGGGTGCTTTGAACAAAAAAAAATTATTTCCTGGTGTAAAATTGTTCTGAAAAGTACTCGTACATGGACGCTGAATGTGTAATGAACTCCGTCCTACGATTATCTTTTATTCCCAGAAATTTATTGCCCTGTATTACAGGAAAAAAAGGTTCACTGGCATCAAATGAGTGTTATTTGAATGTGAATGATTAAAAGACTGAGTATTTGACTGTTTCATAGAAAGTTCAGAAATAATTAATGTCTGCAGACACTAACACCATTTTTTCCTCCCGAAAACGGGGCACTTTCAAATACTTAACAATAAAAAAAAAGAAAAATAGAAATGATTATTTTTCCCACCCAAATTTCAGCCAATAGAATTGCACCATTTGTTGATATTTTGTATAGCCTACCTCGAATATCAGCGATTATTTTTCCCATCCAAATCTTGGCCAATAGGATTGCACCATTCGACGTTATTTTGTATAGTCAACACGGTATTTCAGCGGATATTCTTGGAAATTTCACTGGAAATTTTGCATGTTGATATATATAAAAAAAAACAAATGTTGAAGTAACCCTCAATTGTATCTGACAGATTAAATGGCAATTCGTTGAAAATTATGTCTCATGGTGCAATTCTATCGGCCAAGATTTGGATGCAAAAAATAATCCCCCGAATACCACTCGAACTTCGAAATTATCTGATATTTCCCTCAAGGTTCCCTGCAAACAAATAAGCTCGTCAAGTTTTCCAGAAAAATCACTCGCGCTTCGCGCTCGTGATTTTTAAACTGGAAAACTTGACACGTTCATTTGTTTGCAACGAACCTATCGGGAAATATCCGATAATTTCGGAGCTCTTGTGGTATTACATGCGATAATTTTTTGAATATTTTGGTAAACAAACGACACCTAACCAAATAAACCTCTTTTCATGTCATGGCACAATTCTCTTGGCCGAAATTTGGATAGGAAAAATAATCCCCTGAATACCACTCGAGCTTCAAAATTATTGAATATTTCCCTCTAGGTTCCCTGCATACAAATGAAGTCGTCAAGTTTTTCAGGAAAAATCACTCGTGCTTCGCACTCGTGATTTTTTAGCCTGAAAAACTTGACTCCTTCATTTGTTTGCAACGAATCTATCGGGAAATATTCGATAATTTTGAACCACTTGTGGTATTATATGTGAATATTTCAAATATTTCCGAGTAAAGGGTCTGCAGTTAGTGACACTTTGTCACGAAAGGGTGAGAGAGAGCTGCCTGGGTTATGACGTACCAACATATTTTAAATAATTTTTATGCTGTCAAGCACGACAAAATTTTGCTCGCCACTCTGGCGAGTTATTAGCGAACAATTATCTTAATTAAAAGATAATCCCGGGATTTCTCGCGAAATCCCTCTACCTTCCCCCCCGTAGCCCTTCATTACCTCTGACATTTTCCGAAATAACCTCGAGTTTTCCTAACGAATCATTCATGCAGCATGAAAATCCCGTCAACAACCCCCAAAACAGTTCATTAAATCCGTGAAAAACCTAAGAAGGTAAAATAGCATGATCATTGACAACTAAATTAAAATAATGAAGTGAAAAGTCACAGTATAATCCCATGAAAATTACAGTACCATTGCCCACTGCTTTAAATATACGACATAAAAGGCGTCACGTAACGAAACGCACTAATTGCAGAGTCGAGCTGAATACCCCCAGGTTCAAGTGGAAATGAGAGAAGCGCGTTTTAAAAAGTGACCCGAAGAGAGTCAAGCTGAAAAAAAGAAGAAAATAAAAATGTATATTTGGTGCCCAGGGGTAACGAGAGGGGAAGTCGGCGTGCGACGCGATAGCGTGTCGCATGATTTGCGGAGACTTTTATTGCCGGGAGATCTCGGCGTTTGATAAAAAAAAGCCCCCTCTCCCCCCGGGGGGTGAGTAAAAATCGATGGAACGTCGACCAGATCTGCGTTAGAGGGAGGAGGGATGGGGCAAGGGGTGTTCGGCTACAAGTGTTCGATACCGGTAAACGTGGTTCACTTCACTAACGCTTTTGGTCTCTTTCTCTCACTCTGCTTACGTCTCCATGTTTAGCCGTCGCTCTGTCCGGAGCGCGTTATAAACTCTCCGACGTGAAACAGAGGGCAAAACAAGGGAGGAAAGCCTCTTATGACCTGTGAACACGTGATGTCTGTAATTTCGAGGTTCGTGAGGTAATGCGGGGGGTACAATCGGTGAGAATATCATTGGGTTTCACTCTGCGAATTTTCACGCTACGGAAAATTGCATTTTTCGAGATATTTTCCGCAGTTTAGGGGCGATTAGGCGACGCAAATTGATTCACTATTTTTCAGTGGTAGAGGGTGCGATGAATGGGGGGCTTATGGTGTTGGATGTCTGAATGTTATCGCTTACGGAAATGATTTCTTGGTAAAAAATTTTAGCTGAAGCTCGGGGCATCAATTTCACAATTTTCTGATCATTCGATTAGAAATAGCGAATTAGCATTTGAAGTAGTGAATTTTTTAAAAATTTCAACATGTACTCTTCGTAGTTCGCAATGGAAATAAATTTCAATTGAAAAAAAAATGTTATAGAGACCTGCTATATTATTCGTAACGATTATTCATAATTACGATTTACTTATTCGTACGGATACAGGTGTTTTTCCATTTACAAGTAACCCCGGTCACCCAAACTCTCAGCAGTACACACATCCGGAGTGTCTGGGACATCCGGATGGCCCCCTACGCTCCTCGGCATGTGTCACACCAACCCCCATGATCGATGGGAGCCTAATCGTTCATATTATATGCTGTATGTGCAGGCACAAATCCTACTTCATTTTCCACTGTTTCTCCACCCATCGTAATGCGCACACCAGCACAAGCCAACTGACAGCCTCGTGTCCCCATGTCCGCGAATGGGTTCAAAGGCCACCGAAGGGGTTCACCAGAAGCTCGCGACCCCCTCATCATCCCCCCCGTATTCACCTCCTCGTGGGACCCCAACGTCGCGTGTCCGCGGTGTCACGGATCGTTGGATTTTACGGATTGCTAACGCTCGTTGAAATTTCACTGAATTTTACGCAACCGCACGCGGTACGCGCCCTCTTCCCTCATTGTGTAGCATTTGGGAGGGGGTAGCCTGGGGGATGAGGGACGAGACAGAGAAAAAAAACAGTCGGTAGCTCTGTGATCACTAGTGTGTCGAGGGCAAATAATATTTTCGATGAAACTTTGCTGAATTATTCTCCCAGAAGAGCGAATTCATTAGTGATAGACAAATAACTTTGTATTTCACAAGTTAAAATTATTTTCCAACTCATATATACTGAGGCTTCAGAATAAAAACAAGTGTTTGAATTTCACACACCGTTTGTGGATACTTTTCCGACATTAAAAACACCTGAATAAAATTAAAATTCGTTTCAATTCGGGAACTACCTCAGTGACATATTTTAATTAATGTTTGAAATTCAGATAATTTAACATTTTATTCAAACATTTTTGAGTATCGCACGGATGGATGACATTCTCATTTTCACGTTTGCCAAATTCTTCGCATCAGACTATCTTCACGTGACAATTGTCATAAATATATTATCCCTGAATTTATATGTTTCCATAGTATTCCCCAGTGATCTCACACCTGATAATGCCAGCCCCCAAATTGAGTTCCAGTAAAGTTCACTGTACGAAAGAAAAAACTGTTGATGGAAAACGTCACCTCTGTCAGAAATAATTGATAGACCCTTCGGATAATTGAGGGGAAATTGTTGGTTAACTCGAATTCATAATTGAATTTCTGAATAAAAAATTCAATAAGTGTTGATGAAAGGGTGGACGAGGGTGTGTTGGTCCGTTGTTTTAATGAATTTATTTACGTACTTTTGGGTTAACCCGGGAGTTGTCGACAGAGATCTGATGGAGCTCATACCGGAGAAAAGGGGTTGTGACGGTGGTTGATCGATGTCCCTCTAGTTCACCCCCTGTAGGCCCTTTATTTATGTACCACATCAAGTGTATGCACCTGCCACCATTAGACACCACTCAATCTTACGCCGATGGAAAAAAATCTCTTGTCTCATTTTTTTTTTCAGTTGATTGAATTTTTGATTTTTTTTTGTTCGCTTGTCGAGAGGATTGATGCATTTGTTTACCCACACTCTGGCATTTTTTAGGCGGTGGGATGTGGAGAGGAGATAGAGGAGAGCAATCACTTTGGCATATTGCGGTTGGGGATGGAGATGGGTTGCAACTGTTCAATATGCAAGATACTTTACTCACACTACTGTGGACCGGAAGTGAAACAAAATGGGGAAGGAGGTGGGAGAGGACAGGATCGAGCTGAGAAAAATCAGGGCTTTTGTAGACGTCGGAGGGTGTGGAGCAGCGGAAAATACTCGGTTGAATTTACTGAGTTCCAACGACGATTTGTGAGAGGTAAAAATCTCGTGTGATTGGAATTTTTAAATGAATATACTTTTACATATTAATATTCTTCATTCTGAAAATTCCAGTCCTACCGTGAATTACATGATTCAATTGAAATCCAAGCCTTGGGTAATTTCTATGACTTCAATTCAATTTTTCATATTTACTTTGATTTTTTTCCGGGGAAAACAGAGAAGTGTTGACTCGAATATTGAAAATGGTGAATGGCGGATATTTTTAATATCATTGGCTTCCGGATGGATGTCGTGTTCTGGGCAGAACGTTCAAACGGAGCGCCGCATCCATCCGGAAGCAAATGATATCAATTATTATGGCCGGGAAAGGTGTTGAGATATTCGATAAAATTCCCTATTGGTGGAAATTAAATTATACGACAAAAAGAATAATATACTGTGGTACTCGTGTGTAAAGTTACATATTTTAGCATGCACGTATACACGAAAAGAAAAATTATCCATAAATACAAGTATTAAAAGTAGAAAATCTTTATATTGCACTTTTAAGGTCTTAAAATAATATTTTCGTAACTTTCATCTTGAAGCCTTGAAAATAAGTTGAGAGTTCTGAAAGTCTCAATTTACGGTTATAAATCTTGGAATAAAGCCTGTGTTTTGGTGTGTAAACAATGGTCTTCTGGTTAAAAAAAAAATATTCCTCAAAGTTTGTAAATTCTCTAAAACGACGAAAATAATTTAGCCTAAGAAGAGTGGATGAACGAAAAAGAAACAATTCAAGTAGAAAAAAGCCTGTACACGAATCACATTTCCCTAAGTATAACGTATGCTCTTAATCCAGGGATTTATGCGAGTGGAATTAACACGCTCAGTCCCACGGGTGTGGCGTGTGTGTGGTTTCACAACGAGTAAGACTCATGCAGCACGTAAACCTTCCTTTTCCTCCAACTTCTACTTGTACGTATATGAACTCGTATTCACGGTAGACATACGCACCCATTTTACCGAGGGGGTATATAACTTGTCCTCCCTTTGCCGTTCGCGCGTCCCGGGTAACAATCGAGCCGAGAAACAGCGAAGACACGGGTGAGAGGAGCGAGATGGGCTGGCACTATATTGGCTGAGAGGTGAGTTTAGAGCCCCAGGGGCTGAGGGAAGCTCAGGAGGAAAGGGCCGTAAAACGTCAACGGCATGCTACACATATCAAAGATCCCCTTCCAATGGGGCAAAGGACCCTTTGGTCAATATACCCTTGGATGCCGACGTTGTGGTTTAATTCGGTTATTCAACACATTCAGAGAACACTTTGTAAGCCCTTCATTGACTCCTTTTTTGCCAGCGTCTTTCAAAAGGAGTTATAAAAATCCAAGAGAGATATATTATGGTACGAGTCAATTCGCCCTTTCGTATGGACAATTAATTCAATTTATTATAATTTTCGTATTTATTCTGTGATGTTGTGGTTGGCATGATGTCATTGTTTTTACGCACGAGCTTCGCGTTATGCAAGAAAAAAAATTTTTGCCCATCGTATTTGCAAAAGAGCATTTTTCGGACAGTGCACTAAACACAAGTGTTTTATTATCAGATTAGGGATCTCTCACGAATGCAATTTTCGTTGTAATTCGAAAATATGTGAACTTCTCTCATAAAGATTAACTTTCCCCAAATATTTCAACAATCTTCCAACTTTCCCTGAAACCCTCGCCACCGCCTCTCTCAACAGCAGAATAAAAAATGAAGTACCCTGAAGATTTGCAGACGCTTAACGAACCATGGAATTCCGCGTCTCTCGTTCCACACTCGTAAATTCGTGAAGTGCCCCTATAAACCCCTCATACACAATATTTTCGCCGTACCATGATGAGGGTCGCTAACAATTTTTCTCCTCACATCCACCTGGGAGAGCCCACCGATGCACAAATCGTCTGACAATGTGATATTTACGAGTATCCAAATCCCCAAAAACTCCCTCACCCCCTCCAGTTCACCAACTCACCACCAATTTTCTCACTCATTTCATTTCGCGGCGTTCAGTGTACTTCGGTCCCACAATCATGGCGAGCGTAATCATCGGCTCGTATATTTCCCATTCCCCTCCTCCTCCACCTCCCGAACCTCCCCTATCATATTTGCAACAGTTAAAGTCATTCCGAGTTTAAAAGACGAGAAGAAGACGCTCGTTATCGTCGACCATAAATCCCCTCCTCCTCTGGGCCATCAACGAAAAAAAAAATAACTAAAATCCGGCGAATAAAAAACTCTCAACAAGACCATGTAAACGTCGTTATACTTGCCAATAATTCCATCAACAATTTCAATACCTCGAGTGCTACCATTGTCAACTATCAACTGAAGAAAAAAAAAATCATGATAATAACAGTGAATAAAAGTGATACTATACAGCCATTTACTTCGTTAGTTCGATCGAAGCAGAAGGAAACTTAGCGCTCCAGTTGGAGTTTCGAGTGACCATCTTCTACCCCCTCATCCCTCCACACAATTCGCTGAATTATTTCCCCATTACCTTATAACGTTAAACTTCGCTCGTTATTTGTATTAACGGAAGTGCATCGTCGGTATTTCGTGGATGACTATTGAATTGAACGGTAAAGCCCTCGAGAGTATTGGGATTGTTCGGAGGAGGACAGGACAGAAGTGAACATAATTGTCTCCATTGGCCAAATCGACTCCCGCACTCTTCCCCTACCACCGGGATATCTATTGACAGATCCATCGACGGAATTTTGAACTTTGTCGTTTGACTTTTGGGGGAAGAAGTGCCGGGGTTTGCACTTGTTAAGACGTTTCTAAAGTCCAGTTGAGCTTGTCTATGGTACGATGAGGAGGATAGATAGATAGACTAGGAGCTGGCTAGGCACCGACTTGAGGAGGCTATCAGTGAATGGTGCGTGTCCAGTTGAGGATATTCAACACCTTCAGTTGGACAATTGTCGAGTGCTGACTACGGTATGTGCCAGTGACCTGTCAGAGGGGCTTTTGGATGTGGGGACACACACCCGGAGTGTTAACACGTGTCAAATTTCGTCCCTCTGACAATTTCTCTCGGCTACATGTGGGCGATGGAAGAGGGGGGCGGGGGATCGCGTGATGGGGCGGGAGAACAGTATCTATGGTGGAATATCCTGCCCGGAAACTGTCGGGGAAGCTCATAGAGTCGCTATAACGAGCCAGCTACCGACGACTGCGGGACCCTCAACTCGATAGAATCGAGTTTGAACGGTGGCGTGTGTCGGTTACTCTCTTACTGGCGATTCTGCGATTGATGGAAATGGCCGGTTCTCCGGTGATCGAATTGGTCAATGGATAACGAGCGAGTTGCTTGTTATTTGGGGGTGTGGAATTTCTCGGATGTTGGGAAGTTGTCGTTCCAGGGGGTTTTGGGGATTTCAATTTTTGGAGGTAATTAGGTGGTGAGGGCAATGGAAAAGGAATATTTTTTTCATTGCTGAAAGAACTCTCCAGATTTAGAGTGAAATTGTATACTTATGAGATGAAATTTTGTGAATAAGAACGAATCTTTAATCATTCCACCTCGTGATAATGTAATTAGTCTGCAATTTTCCCTGAAGTTTATTTTCGTATGATTTTGACTGAAGACGAAAAAAAATGAATTTATTAAATTGGTTAACCCATTAAAGGTTTAATATCAGAGGTATTTAATCTACTGCAATTGTATCTCACTAGAAAATTAAAATTATTTTCCCAACGGCGTTCTATTTTCGTTCAAATATTGACGATGTCGAGGATTTCATTTATATTTTTATTTTCACATCCACCGTACATCCAAAACCAATTTCTGATGCAATTTATTTTTCCAACCGCGCTGAGTCCACCGCAAATTTCACTGTTTGATCAATTTTGTTTTTATTTTATTATTTTTATTTTGAAAATTGACGCGGAAATTGGTAGTCAATATATTCGGTGGATTTTTTTCTATTTTATTTTGTACTGTATCTATTTTTTCACATTAACGAAGTGTCTACGACACACCGCTTGAGCATAACTTCAATATATTCCCAACAATGTCGTTGAGGTGAGACAAGACAACTTAAGAATTTTTATTTCAAACATTTCTCATGTCATGTTCAAAACAGTATTTTCCACATGACAACACCGGGGTAACGAAGCGTCCAATTACCAGAAGTCTCGATAGATATTTTTCTCACTTTAAGATTGAGTCAGAAACGTAGAAAAAAATTTATTTTCCTCTTACTCTTTGTTCCCTACTCCTGTTACTTTCCTTATCTCTCACATTTTTATTTTTTTTTGCATCACTTTTTATCTTCATTTTCCCTGAGATTCCACGCGACTCGTTGCACAAACGAAGGCACTGCCAGAGCTCTAACGATTCACTGGGGACACTCGAGAACGTGTCCTCTTGGTGCAGTGTGAATTAAATATGAGAGAAGAGTGAGGATGATGGGCCTCTGCCTTCGCACAAGTAAAGGTGAAAGTGCGCGTTGCAATTTTTCTTTACAACTCGAAAAACGCAATTATTTTCGTGTTCGTTATTTCCCATGAGGTGATGAGGAAAAAACCGTGGGGAGGAATTAAAACATTGAGTGGTGAGAGAAATTTGCCATCAGTGAGATGACACGGAATTATTTATTTGTCGTAAAATGAAAGTTCAGTTGGTAAAATTTATAGTCGATAATTTTTTGTCTTTTTAATTCTCTCAACATGTTGGCAGACATTTTCTTTTCCTTTTTGCCGAGATATATCCGTGATTTTTAGGAGTGGATTATTCATCTTTAGAAATCTATCTACCGAAGTTATTTCCTGTCGGTTGTTTAAAAAAAAATCTAATGGTAATTAACGGATATCACAATCATTTCACGTGGATTAGGAATCATTCCCAAATCATTTATGTAGTTCATAAAAATTGCTACCAACAATATTTTTCAGAAAATTTCCAGAAACCCTTCATTGGCCCTTATAGTCACAAAATAATATTTGAAACAGCAGAATCGATCGACGCCTCTTAATCACCCACTAATCACCCCCATAAATTCTCCCTCCATTTATCGATGCCCACATTTACCCGATTACATCCACATTTAATCCCCCGTAATTCAATATAACCTACCAAGTACAACCTTTCCTTACTTTCCGCTCACTCTCAAGGCGATTCGATGCAAGAGGGAGAAAAAAAAATCAAAAAACAAACATTATACGAGTCTGTTTAATCTCCGTCGCTGGCTCACTCTATCCGCTACTCTTTGTTAAGTAAACTACAAAGTTTAACGACTCGTTAGTACTTCGTACCATCTCCGCGCTGACATTATACGACGCCCCGTAAATACCCACGCACGCTCCCGGGATCGCACAAGGTAGACAGTAGTTATTTACCATCTAGCCCACACGTTCAGCCCCCCCTACACAGAGAGAATATTACGGAAAAAAATTTAGCCCATGACATTTGAATCGATGCGCATATTGTCGCATTCTGAATTATTCTATGTAGAATCGGAAAATTTTTGATTCACATGGAAGACAAATTATACCGTTTAAAATTGATCACTGAAGACTGGAAAGCGACTTCGCACTAGTTAAGTAATTAATTGATTGCTCTTCAATTTATTTTTCTCCAATTGTATCCAATATAAATGACCAAAATTTTCAATAAATATTAAGGGGAGTCTAAGGGTTTGCGCCGATTATCACCTCTCAGTATCGCTCGTGTCATTAATTTTTGTACAATTTTTTTGAAGAAGTTAAAGTCAACTGCAAAATTCGAAAGTCCCTGAATCCCAGGAATTAAATTTGGAGATCCGCAGGGGCTGTCACTTAAATTTCAAAAAATTTCAAACACTTGAAGGGTTATTTTATTACAAGAAAGTATTTTCGAATAAAAATGGAAATTTTTTTTCTGCCTGTCAGATCCATAACGGAGAAGGCGAGAGAGAAGAAGAGGAAGAAGATTTCACATCAAAAGGCTTATTTCATGATTAATGCCATGAGACGCAACAGATGCGTGACTCGTACACAAGGTAAAGGTGGAAAAAGGAAATGAAAGAAATAATCTGGAGATGAAAAAGAGATGTACCTTCCCTTTTGTCAGGGAGCATCTGAAATTGAATAAAAGGTGAAGAACTAAACGTTAACCTCCGCTCTGTGTTGACTACCGGTGTTTTTATTCCCTTTCAGCGGTAGTGGAACTCCGAGATGAAGGCTTCTTTCTAGGCTTTATTACTTCAGGAGAGACGTAAATTGAGGGTCGGGGAGAGACCAAACGTTGGTCGATTAGGCGGGATAATGGGGGAATAGATCGTCAATAGAAATTGTAAATTTCATATATTTACGAGGGGATTAATGCGTTATAAATATCTCGGTGGACTCTTCTGGGGATTGGAAGGGGGATTTTTTATTATTCGAGAATTTCCAAGGTGCAAGATCTGCTGGGGAATTCTCATAATTTTTTTTGTGGGAAAAGTGAAATAAATATTTAATATGAAAATCATTTTCCCACGAGACATTTACAGCCGATAAAAATTACGGAGGATCCAGTTAAAGTGTGAAACCCTCTGTAAAAATTCCATAATTCACTGCGCCTCAATTTCTCGAACTTCTAGATAATTTTTATTGAACCCTTTTCGCTCGGGTGATACTTCAATGCCATATCGACTCGTCCTTTGGCGACCCATTCTCGAACATTTTCTGCCAATGAATGTAGTCCAGAATTAATTATCGATCACGCGCCCCATTGAGCCCACCGATTCATACACGGAAATACCGTATAATCTCCTCGTATTTGCATATTTGCAACGTACTTACACTCAGTACCACATTGCCCTCCTGAATCAAGCGAAAATGGCATTCGAATCGAGAGAACTGGATTCAAATCTCTCTGTATATCTCACCCATGAACCCGCCGCCAATTGTCGAGGCGTGGCAAATAGTTTATTGTCCATGAATACCGAGCGGTAACCCGATTGTTCCGACTCGAGGGAGTCCTTGGCATCGCATACCATCGATAATCCACTGTTTATTTTCCCTTTTTATCGGTTTTTTTTAGCCTCTTTATTTGACTTCCCAGTTGAATTCGATTTTCCAGTGCCAAACGGCACCATTTCCGCTGGGCCACTTTCATAACCCATAATCCACTGTCTGCCAGGAGTGTATTTCCACTGTGCAATATATCACTATATTGAATGTAATGGGATTTGTCGTGTTGAAAATCGATGAAAAGCAAATGAAGTTTCGAATACTCTGACGATCATTTTTGATTCAATGAACCAGCTCCGAAGAGCCTGGTTTGTTAAACAACTGAGTTTAGGAGAATTTATCAGAAGAACCTTTTGACAGCCATTAAATTCTGGAGAAAGGAAGTGCTTCGGAATTTTGGTCTAAACTCTTGGGTTAAAATTCAGTTTCCGGGTGATGTGTCAGCAAAAATTTTTGTATCAAACGAAGCAATCAGAAAAACGGTTTATGAGATGGTGACGAAGAAAAATTTGTTAAATCAATTCCCCTTCAGTTCCGATGAATCAGGATCGGCCTGATAAATTGCCTTATGAATGAATAATTGGCATGAATTGATGAATAGATACAGCACTGAAGTATTCATAGACGAAACATCGATCGGATCCATCAAATTAATAGAGAAACTCGATATAATGTAAATGAGGGCTCAGATAACCTCATCAAAGACATACACAATTCATACCACAATAATTTTGAAATCGATACCCACGACAGCTAAGATATATCCTTCCGGCAGGTGTCAAATTGACTAATAGTCAACCAGTCCAATTATCTTCATAGACACATGTTCATCGGGATGGAAAGAATCAGATAACTGCGCCTATTCCAACGAGCTTCTGCGTCATGTCGAATTGAAGTCAATGAGCTTTGGCTTATTTCTTATCTTAGTCTTTTTGCGACTGTCGCATCCTAAGAAATCTTACAACAGGAGAAAGCCGCACGAGACGAGGAGGAGAGAACCCGTACAGATATTTGTTTTCCTTTATTAAATTAAGAACAACATTCTTCGAATTAAGAACATTGTCCTGCTAGAGGTGATATTTCTTTATGTCTTCTTCAGATCGCGTGATGAAGTTTGCAATAACTTTTTTTTCCCAACAATGCTAGTGGCGCATAGAATAAAAATGACTATCTCCTTAATGTTGATTATCGTCTTCATAAAAATTATTTCACTGGAAAACCTCATGTACCAAAAAGCTATACATTATATATTAAATATGGCGACGACACCTCTAGTTTGATACTTATGAAGTGGACTTTCTCTTCATCCATAACCGATTTTCTCGAGAAGAATGTATTCACCCCTTGTTCGTGCGGTCAACCCGCCCTTGCGGTTATTAACTGGCCTCCGTCGCGTTCTATCTGTTCCACCCACCAGTGACGCCACGTCGTCGTCTTCCACAGCCTCCCCATCCTCCCACTTTAGCCTCATCTGTCGTGTGTAACTCCTCCTTTTGCTTTTGAACGCTAATCTTGTAGCGAGCCACTGGGTAGACCACACCACAGGGCCGAGAGTTCGCACTTCTGTGTGGTGGTGACCACCACCAGAATTTATAGTACGTATCCTATATACCCCCGAGTTAGTGTTTCCCCGCCGGTATATACAGAGTCCGGTGTATTTACTCACTGGCAAAGTGCGAGTGTTTCGGGGACAGTGTGTACCGTGGGGATTAGGGGAGGTTTTTGGAATTTATTTTTTGAACGGTTATTATACAAAGTGAAATCTTTGTACAGAAGTCGTTGGGGTCGGTGACCTACGCCGGAGGGGGGGGGGGTGATTAATTGAATTTTTTATAGGGGAGTGGTGACAGCCAACAAGCCGATTTTTTTTTTAATCCGTTGAGGTTTTAATTATTCGAGAGGCAAACTTTTGGGGAAATGTCTCTCGACAGGTTGACCTAAATCTAGCGGTTATCGATATCATCACGTGATGAATAGAATTTTGATGATCAGTTTATTCCTATTCTGATCTGACAAATCTATTCCAATTTCATTCGCTCAGATTCGAAGAATTTAATCCGATATTTTTTCTCGATTCTAACGATTGATCCGTCGTTATAATGAGAAATAAATCAGGCACATATTCATTAGATTATACTAATCTGCATAAATTGGAGATTAAATGCCACAGTTCCAGATATATCTTCATTATACTGTTGGAAAAATCCTTCAATCCATAAAAAATCACACCAAAAAACTAAAAAGGAAATATGTCATATTCATTAAGAATATTCATTAAGAAATAGTGAAATTTCTTGACAAATTTGAGGGAAAAATTTCCATGATTTCACTTGAGGGTATAAGTCTTCCTCTAACGGCAAACGGAATAAAAAAATTGAGAATTGCTTTCACATTCTTAATTTTATGTGACTCCCTGTAGTATCCGCGTCCCCGAGCAAGCCATCATCATTAGTTTCACGGTATTTTTACAGCCCTACGGTACCATCAGATATTCATTCCCTCATATATACCTGGGAAATCTTTTTGGAAGTAATTTCAAACACCGGAGATTTAATGCGCACCTGAGGAGGAGGGACACTGTGTAATCCAAGTTCTGACGAAAGTAACGTGGGGGAAATATCTAGGCGTTGTCGCTCAGTATCGCGTGTCCTCGAGCTTTCGGGTTCACCAGTAAATCCCAGGGTGCAAGCGACAACCCTTCACCCTCTACTGCCGCTTGTAAATGCGAGAAATCTATGGAACGAGAATGTGTTGTAGCAGGTACTGTACGCGGAGAAACATGTCCTTTATTAAACCATAGGTCAGCAATCTATTTCTCCAAGCACAGACTAACCTTGGAATCATTTCGAGTTTATATGAGACTCAAATAAAAAAAAAGTGCAGAAAAAAACTTAATTTTTAGTTTTTTTCTGGCCATTTTTATGGAATCTCCATTTCTGGGCGCGCGGTAAAGTTAACTGACTACATAAAGTCAACAACGGGATTGTTTCATTATAAAAAGTGAAAAAAAAAATGCTTTTGTTTTTATAACTCAAATCTAAACATTATTGGTGCGAAGATAAAATATGGTAAAAATAGTATGGAAGAGACACGGGTGGAAATTGATGGACATAATGTCATTATGAGCACGTGAATTAATATGATGTAACACGTACCGTAGAATGAATAATCGTATCACGTGGCCGAATGAAAACGTAACGAGCTTCATTGTTTACTTTTGTTAATTACGATCTCTTCATACTATCATTTTTATAATCACTCTGTTCCGCCTTAAGGGCTTCAAAAAAATTTACGTAATGTGAATGAACTGGATTTAAATTAAAGGTTAATTCATTCAAACTTAAAAACGTGACATTTATTCCATTTTCGAAGAATGTCATGATTATTGAAAATTCATTTACTATTTTGATGGATATGGCCATTGTCCATGAAGCGATAAGATTGCCAGTGACAAAATTTCTTGGAATTCGAGTGGAAATATAATCGTTAGTGGAAATTCTCCAGAATTTATCAAATACCAGTGGCAAATTTTTGACAATGCAGTCGGGCTTCTCGGTCTCGAAAGCTTTTCTTTACCTTCTCGATATTAGAAAAAGCTCTCTCTTCAGTGGAAAATCCGACGAAGAAGAAGTCACCACAACCCTCATATTTGGAGGTGCTGACGCCTGTATATCTCTTAAACTCAACTTTATATAACACCGCGGAAAATTTGCATAATGCAACAGCGAGGTGCACTCCCAGCTTAATTTCATTTCTGCGATTTGTCGGGGACGGATTAAACCGAGAGTCAGGGGCTTCACGCGTATCCATGCGGCATTCCTCCCGGGTATCTTGTGGATTCCCAACCTTTGTCCAGTGCACCATGAAAATTTGGATAATCGAATGAACCGCGTTGTCTCATCAAATTCCTTTATACTCCGCAAAAGCCAGTGACCCAGAGAACCGACAGAGGTGTTTTGTTGACACGAGGTTAATTCAAAATCACAACAAAATTCTGGATTAGTTTAGCGATGGCGGGTGTTGAGTTGTAATTCTGTTATTTGAAGCGCCGCGGGTTTTACAAAATTTACAGGAGGAATCATGAATATATTCAGCTCGTTAAGAAGAGATGCCTGTGAGCTCAGCAGATTGCAAGTTTTACTTGAACTGGAATAATCGAGGCATTTTTTATTCTGTGAACTATATGAAGGAAAATTTGTGTTAAAAAAAATCCTCCAAAGCCTGACGATCATCAGACGAATTATCGTTAATTTTCATTGGAGAATAAATTACGAATATTCGGGTGAATTTTAATGTATATATATCAAGTTTATTCTTGAAAGGTCGTAATCTTCACCCAAATTTCCATTCTTCAACATTATATTTCATCACTTTTACGTAAACTGATAAATATTTTCATCACTTTCTATGAATAGTGATAAGAAAATCGGCTTTACTATTTAGAAGCAGTCATACCGAAACATACTATTTTTGTCTTGCGGGAGGTGTATCGCCGGAGACGTTTGTCCTCCCCATTTTTCTCCCACGTAAATCTCCGTCTCTTTCTAAATATCACAATTCGTCAAAATGCGCAGTAGTAAATGAAAATCAAATTTCCAATTTACAAAAAGGTATATCATTTACCGATACCTCTAATCTGTGTTATCAAAAGTTATATTATGATCCCATGGCAATGAGACAATTTTAAATCCACAATATCAAACCATTTGAAAACACTTTAAAATCACTTTAAAATCACTTTGAAATCACGTGAAATCAGCAAGTATTCGACTACGGTTAACGAGAGCTGTTGAAATTTTTTCCGGATTGTCCCTCATAGTGTTTCCACGATTAATTTCGAAAACACATGATGTCATTGTCGTACATCCAATTAATATCACCCGCAGCAATCAATTTCACCGCATGCATTTCTCATACAATTCGTCACGGGACATTTTCATGAAAATCGAAGAGTCGTGTCACCAAATGCATACCACGTGTATGAAACGAATGTACCCGTTGTATCCAGAATTATCCCCCACCCCCGGACGGGGAGAAGGGCAAAGGGCAAATGAATTAATACACATTTGTGAGACAAACATGGCGGTTGTTACAAGACCCTGGAACATTGATATTCAGTGTGAAGACGCGATGTAAAGGTGATGTAATAATGGCGGGAGAGAGACGATGACGGGAGGGGGAAGGAGATTAATGTGCTGATGGCATTCGACGCCCAACGAACTCGAGACCGATCGTTAAAGCGACCCTCCAATTTTTTTTCTCCTCGTGTCGCCACTCCCTTGACGAAACAGACCACTGCGGTCTCATGTAACTTCTCTTTCCACGATTTCTCATTTTTTTTGAAGCTCAAACACGCAATTCGCGGACATACAGGGCCTATTTGCATAATTTAATGAGTTTTTTATTACCAAAATAAATAAATTATCGAATTTAATAATTGAGAGGCGGATGATTATTGAAGTGAATCCCTAGAGAACGAATCCCTCTTACGATCGCTCTCAGGTTGTTCATAGATAATGTTTACAATATTCCCAAGCTATTGAAAAAGATTATACCTATCTGCGGTACACAGTTTAGGAGATAACAGATAATGAAATGCGGGCTTCGCACGCGAGGCGGGTCAAACGGGGGTTATGAGCCCCTCCGGAACTTAATTTTTCCGTCTCATGAGAAAACGGTTTTTTAAATACTGAGCTTTGAAATATTTCAGGTTTGTTTCAGCTTGAAGGTATTATTTTTCAAGATATTTTTACTGCAATTGACTTGTACAGCTGATACAAAAACCAGATATAACCGGTCGCATTTCGGATTGTTCAAGGCAAGGAAAAATACTCTGTGGAAATATGGAAAACTGAATGAAGTGCACGACAAATCCTGATATCAAGTATTGACGCACCTCATCGTTAAAGATAAAGAAAAAAATTCTGATAGCAATAAGAAATTCCTTGGTTTGTGCATTTTATGGCGGTAAATTGTTGAGCGGATCGTTAAAACTGGGAAAGACGTTAAATTTTATACCAGTATTGCTGGAAACTTCAAGAGGTATCCAAATAATTTGTTTTCTTCTACACGCGCGTGCGTACCTGATATTAGTCAGGTTCAGAGGACACACGAACTTGACAGTTTGATTGTGAGTGATAGTATTAAGGCAAATTTTCAAACTAGTAATGGAAAAAATATCAAGAGTGGGAATTAACCTCGCTGTCTTTCATAAGTTTAAAGCTACTGCAAAGACAAGTCACTGGTGTTAACCTTAAAAACATTTATTGTCCCCAACCTTTTTATTACAAAATTCTCGAATTAATTGCAATTTCATTTTAATTCTCGGTAAGATATTTTAATCTTTCCTTACTATTCTTTGTCTCGCGAATTTCATATGTGCAGGTATGAAATTCGCATGCGTTTTACTCAAGAGGCAATTAACCACAAGACGAAAGCAATTATTTCCTGAAGATTGAGAAAAGTTGAATAACTAATTGAACCTTCCACCATCAGTACTCACAACAAATTCATTCATTTAAAAAATGATGAAACAATACATTAAGAAATCATTCTCTCGCATAGTCTGTCTTGACCCGAAATTTTCGAAAAAATTCTTCTCTGAAATTAATTTTAAAATTCTCTTCCCCCCCGAATAATTTTGGAGAAACTGAAAAAAGACTTTCTTTTATACAGTCATAATTGATTGAAATTAATAAAAATGTGAGGAAAATTGCAGGGCATTTTCCTTGCGTGATTTAATGGCTCCCAGTACAGGTGTTTTAGTTACACCAGAGCTCATAGCGTGTGTTGGACAGGGAAACAGGAGAGGGAGGATCGGGGGTCTAGGGGAAGCGGGTAGGTAATCGGTTAAGGTCTTAAAAACCATTTTAATTCACCCAGTGTACGCAATCTTTAGCGGTAATGAAAACGGTAATGACACGAGCACGACGTGGCAGCGCAAAACGACGCGATTCGAAGAGACTCCCGCACTCTTTCCTTCGCGGTGTATACACATGGCAATCTGGTGTCATTACAACAGGATGTAATTCGCGTAATTATCGGTAATGCCCTGTCGTGTGGTCCTACCAGAAAGGAGGCAGATCGACTCCTCTTTTTTCAGGTGGTTCTACAACCTGGTAGATTTTTCAGCCGAATAAAAAGGGAAATGGTTTACGTTGACATTTCTAAACATTAGACAATTCAGTGGTGAATTGGTAAAGCGAAATAAATTATTTTTGAGGGTTAGCATATCATGCAAAATCTAACGAAGATAGTTCAATTTTTATTGGAAAGTTCTTCATAGAGTGAAATGTGTTCTACAACAGATGTTTCCGTAAAAATTCAGCTCTCTCTCGTGGATTCCGAAATATTCCAAGGAAAGACTTGATTGGCTGAGGAATAAATCAACTTATCGCCATTTACCACTTCGCTATACAATTTTTGATAGCGAGAAGATCGTAAATTTGTTTGTCAAAGAAATGAAAATTTTTGAAGATTAACATTTTGAGGTCATAGTAAAATAACATTTTTTCAATTTCGTGGAATTTGTATTAAAGACATAAATTAATAATACTTAATGATACGGAGTTTTCAATTATTTAAAAATTTACGGTAATATTTATATTGTTTTTCACGATGTCCATTAATTTTCATGACGTAGAAGATTTGAAATTTACGATTACCATTTTGTTTTTCTTTTCAAGTATTTCTAATACAAAAATCATTTCGCATAATAATGTAGCAGAAAGGTTATGATTTTGTAAAAGAGTAGCATGGGTCGTCATTTTCTCATTTCCACCGAAATATCGAAAAATTAATGCATGATGAAATTTTATCCCATGTTGGAGAAATTTCATTATTCAACTGTTGTGGAATTTTGGCTGCTGTCTGCATAAATTATTCAGCCCACAAGACAAAATTTATTATGCATAAAACTAGAATTACTCTAACTCGAAGTGGAAATTGATTATCATATATTAATTTTGACTAAATTTCACGATAAAAATGAAGAAACGATGACTCTCATGATAAACGATAAGGGCAGGATAATTTTTATCAAATATTTCAGCCCGTGTAAAGGCCCATTCCCTTCAAATTCAAGTAAAATTCCTTGTCACTTTCCTCCATCAATTTATTCACATCAATTTCTTCCTTCAAGCCCGTGATTTCTCGACTCTTCCGCTTTTCCACTGAATTTCCCCCCTAAAAACCGGAGCAAGATAAATTGTAAACAGCTGATGAAGCAATCTCAGTACACTCTGTTCACTTCTGTTGTTATCGAGAGAAAAAAAATGCAAGCGTTACGCGGTATTTTTTGGTTTGTCAGAAAATGGAATAAAAAAAAAAGGAAACGATGGAGATATATAGCCTCGCCGGAAGTGAGGCTGTAGGTGTACACCATAGGGCAATAAGAGGGAGCAAGGGGAGTGATGGTGAATGAATGGATGAAAGAGGCGAGAGAGGGTTGGAATTTTCGGGGGTCGACAGAGCAGAGCATGAAGCCCAGCGGAGCGTGAGGAACACGGAGCAATCCGTGACTCCCAGTTTTCGTGGCACACTGGGGATCACCGGGGTCGTGAATTTCGGTAGGTTCCACCGTTCGTTTCTGCCACTTTTCAGATGTATACGGGACACATGAAAATCCGACGGAGTGACTGATTTGTGGCACAGCCAATGTCAAATCCTTTGAAAAAATAAAGAAGAAATATTTCCAACACCGAGAATTTTCGGTATCAAAGAATTACCAGGTTTCTCCATTCTCCAATCAGTGGAAAACAATATTTTCCTCAGAACGGATGAAACGAGAGTTATGGCACGTGGCTATGTCCATACGAAGTAATTTATGTATTCAATTTGCACAAAGAAAATAAAATATATCTTCAATATATTTTTACACTAGAAGAAATATTCAGTCAAAAGTACAGATCAATGGTACTAATTATATTAATCCATTACTTCACATAAAGTTCTACAAGATTATTATAATTTTCAATAATTTCTATGAAGTTACTTATTTATTTCCAACTTCTGACAACTTCTGATCTCTTGGTGCTGCAGCGACGGTTACTGGAATTGAATTTCCGACTGACATTTTTTATTGATTTTTTTTCTCTCCGGGTACACCTCAATTCAAACTGATAATTGAAATAATAACGTTTATGATAGTTATGATAGCTTTCATAATTTCGTAGATCACTGACCAGTAGAAATAGGTGAATAACCCTCAGCTTTTTAGGTCATTAAATGTATCAGTTTAATTTGTCAGAGATAGACCATACCTTTGTTCAATTGACTGGATATATAATTCGAGAAGAGATCCACGTGCTCCAAAATTAGCGACGTAAATTATATTTAGCCTATTAGGCCCGCTAGATTGATGTGGATCTGCCTTATTAATTCATATACGATAATGTGCTTTAATAGACATACCTTTATTGATTTTAATCTGCGATAATTTATGAATAAATTAGTGGTAATGAAGATGTTAACCTCTTAGGAATGATATCGAGGCGAAAGTGGGCTGATACGACCAAACCGTTACGATTAAATGAATCAGGTCATTAATTTTTCAACTTAGGGCACATTACAGCTAATTAATTATGAGTAAATTCTCAGAAAGAAATAACGCAACATCAAATAAACAAAGACTTGAGCCTCGCAATTATTTTTTGTGTTATTAATGTACTAATATTTTGTTCTTACCAATTCAATTGATTAGTACAAAATAGTGCAGTAAGAGTTACGTGAAAGTTCTGCGATTCTCAAGTAAGAATAAATAACATCTGTCTGATGAAAATTATGAAGGAACTAGTAAAAACACGGAACGCACCATAAATTTTACGGAGCATTTCGTACTATTTAGTTGAGATCTTCCGGCATTTTTATCGAGCCTCTATTCTCACGTGGGAATTGACAGATCTTCACGTAATTTTTATTGAACCTTTTGTCTCCGTGTGAACCCCCTATCATAACTCAACGTCAGCAAAAAATTTTGGGACTATAAATATGTATAACTGTCTACTATATTGCCACGAACGTAATCTTTCTTGGCATTTAATTATGTCTCTTCCACATTGATGCGTTCCATCGTGACGGAATTTCAATCATTTCACATATCATCGATCGGGCCCCTACCATATTATCGTAATAAAGTTAGTATTTCAGGAGTTATATTTTAAGTACATTATGATAACGATAAGAAGTAATTGCCTGAAGAGACCTATATAATGATCCTCACTCGACAGACCAGTCACAGTTAACGTTCAACCAGTATCACTCGTAGGTGCACTAATCGTTAAGAGACCTAACAACCAGCCAATATGAAACTACTGTTCTCCATTTTTACGCTACTTTTCGTACTCTGCACTGTGCAGTTCAGCGAAGGTAAGCACACAATTTTACACACAGTAAAATAATTTAGTGCAATTGTTTATCCAATTTTCTCTGAAAGCTGCGGTAGACTTTTTGATCTTCAAAAAGTTTTTAAATTTCAATATCGATATCAATTATTTTTGTGAATAAATGCAATTAAAATTGTTGCGTAGCAGGATAAAATCGAAGAGAAGAGAAGAATTCCAAACAGTTGAACGTGAGCAAATGAATTGGTTGTCTCTAGCCTTCACTCTGATATATTCTCCCAACTACACACCAGGCTTGTTCAGAATGCCAATGCAGTAAAATATTAATTAGTGTGGTGATATAGCAATATGGGTACAACATTTATGGAAAAAAAAAATGATAGAAAAAAAGTTATAAAAAATGATATCGCTATTAGATAAAATCGAATGGAATTTATCGAATAATCGGAAAGACTTAAAAATGAAGTTTGGATTGTGTGGTTCATTTTCCTGGACGATACCGCATTTTTTGCCTGAATTTTTTTCAGATCAATTTATTTAATTATCGTTTATATTTTTAACATTATCCATCAAATATTATTTAACTACTTTTGAAATTTATTTTCTAGGGAGGCCTGATATTCATTACCCGAGGGGACAAGTTCGGCGGGACCAGCCGTGTATAGAAATGTGCAAAATTATATCAGAACGTGATTTGTTTAGAGTGGATATTGACTACAATACGCACACTTGTATTTGCATGTAAGTTGATGAATTTCCCGAGCTTAAGTTTTCAATCTAATTCTTTAATTGAGTAACTAATTACAATTGATCGATTCGGTTTCAGAGGTCACGACGAAGAACCCTATTACAAAACCAAAGGATGGTAATCATTAAAAAAAAGTGTTCTCGTAGCTTGAGTTTATGCACATGACGATCACTCGGGATAGAGTATTGAAGAAGGAAAAGGATCATTTTTTCATCGCGTCTTCACGAAAATTTCCCATTGTGTCTCCCAAGGAACGGAGAACGATGTCTTCAAAACCCACAACGTAATCGCCCTCGACTTCACCTCACATGGCAATTCACACTCGATTAGAAATACTATATTTTCATTCCTAAGTTTTTTGGATTAAAAGTGTTGAAATAAAGGAAAATCTAGGAGAAAAATACTGCATTACTTTCTCCATCCGGTAAAGAACAATGACTCTTTCATACTTCAACTTGACCGTATTTTTTGACAAAGTGAAAAAAAATCGCAGATGATTCAACGAGATCAATATTCAACGCTTCTCGGCCAATTTTCGTTCTACTTTACATTATCTACCACGGTATGTCTGACTTTGAAATAGAATATTAACGAAACGGGTATCACCTCCTCCATAAATTCTTCTCCCTCTTG
Source organism: Diachasmimorpha longicaudata (assembly GCF_034640455.1). Lineage (NCBI taxonomy): Eukaryota > Metazoa > Arthropoda > Insecta > Hymenoptera > Braconidae > Diachasmimorpha > Diachasmimorpha longicaudata. Next base: position 12,397,752 of record NC_087225.1, read on the forward strand.
TTCAACAATTCTCTCATACTCCCGTTCAAATATCATCGTATCTGCGTTTGACTGCCTCACGTTTAATCTCCCCCGGCAAAAAAAAAAAATCTCATCGACATCAGAGCAAACCGCAAAATTCTCTTTGTACATTTCAACAGCTGTATCACAATGCCTTCTTCTATTAAACAATGAGTAAGAATCAAAAAGGTTAACAAACACTCATCTAGAAAATACCGAATGATAGCTGAAAGGAGACAAAGGGTTGTGGTAATATCAACGTGTTTTCAAGTGTATAAATTTTAATCACTCACGGGGATTGATTCTATTCCCGTAGATGCGGTTAAATCGGTATCTACAACTGGCTCTTTGGGGGTGAGATAATTGTTGAACGAGTGGAATCACTCAAAACGCCTCATTCAGATGATGTTCTACCGTTATACCCCCTTTCCCTTTCTACCCTCACTCTAACCAATGAGTGAACCCAAGAGATGAACGACGAGAGCCACGAGATCTCTATTGTTTTCGGCTTATAACGGCATTGCGAGCACCGATCTCTCTTTTGGGGGTCTTGATTCTAGCTTACTCAAGTACGAATAAGCCCTCGATAGGTTTTATTATACTCACGACCCCGCAGAGGGGATTTCCTCTTCACCTCACTCCTACCCCGAAGAAAACCACTTTTCACTCCTCCATGGACAGTGGAATCTTTTATTGGTTGAAGTACAGTTGCAGTGACTTTTTTTCTCTCACACCGCGGAGCACTGAATACCCCCGGAAAAGCCGCTCTCATCGATTTCTTTCTTTCCGGGGGTACGTCGGTGTCATTATCGCGGATGGCTTGCTACTGCCATGATTAGGGAGAATGCAATGAGGTCCGAAGCTGATAAACGATTCTTCTTTCTACTATTTTCGGTGGTTCGCACAAAAAATGATAAGGGAATCTCAGTCCCTGAGCTGTGCTCTACCCTTTTTTTCGAGAAATTCATACTTTTTCGTCTGGAGAAGGGAATGAGATAGATTTAGGGGTGATTTGAAACGAGGAATGATGGAGAATCAATGGAAAGGGGTGGGATATTGCCGTTTGGGGATAATTCATATCAAGAAGATGATGAGTTGGCTCTTATCTGAGTTAGGATAAGTAACTGTTCAGGAAGGAAGAATTTTCATATGATATTTTCATATGACGGTGGTAGTTTATTCTCTTTCGAATTTTTTTTCTGGTAAATTTTCTAGTTATCAACTTCTTGGTACAAGTGAAGGGACAGTTAACAGAAACTTTTCTCTTGTCAATGAACTTCATTTAAAATGTTCCGAAGTCAAGTGATGGAATCTATAGGAACACGAAGGAAAATGTATAATGAAAATTGGTGGCTGTTGGGTTGAGATTGGAAGCACGTCAGGTAAAATGTCTGAGATATTGAAGGCTTTTAGTGGAAAAGGTGAAAAGATATCTTTTAGTGGGTATTCCGTAATGTAGAGGTAAATATTTTGGAATGGGTTTTGAAAACCACTCTTTTTGAAGATGAATGCTCTGAAAAGAGGTATCCAGCAGCGAAGCCGATTACCACGGACGTTAATCGAAGCCAAATGGAGAATAATCTATTGGAGAAAATATTGAAGGCGGTGATTGGTTTGGAGTGAAAAAAATATTGACATATTTTCAAATACTTGTTGAATCTACCGTCTTTATGAAAGTATTGCAGGTTTTGTAGCTTCAGTGCGTATTATTCGATAGAAAAAATCAGAAAAATGAGGCAATGGAAATAATTATAAGGAATTCCCTAATTATTTTGGAAAAAAAAAATGTCCATCAGATTGAATTAGTGAAAATTTCCCCTGATGAAGTGGATAAAATCGAACAAATACGAACTTTTTTTAGTTCTCAACTTGGTGTGCCGAGACAAATCATAAGTTGTTCAATAAGTATTTTCATGAATCGATAGTTTTCAAGTTTCCCCGGGGTTTCGTTTTAATTGACAGGCGGCTGAGAATTCAGGAATAAGTTCGCCATTTGTATTAACCTTCGTAGTTCGTACCTCGTAATGTTAATTACTCCCGTGGAACTGAATTTAATCACCAGATATAATTCCATTCACCCGGCATAAATGATTTCCCCAAAAATTCGAAACTCGATAATTATTTCAAATACATTCTCTTTCATCCCTGTTCTCGACTGGCGGCATTCCATTTTAATCCTCCCCCGTCCTCCTGCCGAGCCTTTCCACGACTTCCGGTGTTCCGTATCTCTTTGAACTTAGTCCCGAAAAACACCCGAGACACAAGAAATTAATAGCAGTTACTGCGCACTGAGTTTGATTACCTTTCTTCTCTCCTCGTTCCTCTCATTCCGCCCAATTCCACCCTCTCGTATACCCCGTAAGTTAGAGAGAGAAAGCAATTGTCTCGTCGGTCGTTTGCGCGTGTACATCGTCAGTGCTCCCCTAGGCGCCAGGAAATTAGCGGTGTATCCTTGGTGGAAAGAAGAACAAAACGATCGAATTGAAGACAATGGGGAAGAGGTAAAATCTCGAGGCCTTCGCAAACGGTCTCCTACTCAGTCCCGTGAGAAAATACTTTGAAGTAAAGAGCTAGGGAGATGTCGTACGTACTTCGCAGGTAGGTAAGCAGTTTAATTTGTTTACAGGCGGAACCACAAGAGGATTGTCCGAAGCTTTTCAGCTTCAAAATTACGACTGATGTCTCTCATTCCGAATTCCATTCGCCTGCGGTTGTCTGTCTGGCATTTTCATTGCTTTGCGTTTTGCATTTGAGGAATTGTATGAATTATTTTCATCTTTACAGTTGTTGATACTAAATTATACGTCCACTTGATGAGTCCACTTTTTGGGGAATTGATCATTTAGTTAACTCGCCATCTCGAATTATATCTCAAGAAGTTCAAAATGGCATTTAAATTATCTCACTGGATGTGTAAAACCCGTTCTCGTAGTACTATCCAAATTGACTCATTTCTTCTGTACAAATATATTTCGTTTGCAATGCCCTTCCCCCCTTTTCGGGGCTTTCATTCCCTTAATGGCGCCACCAGCTGAAGGACAAACAGCGGTCTAGATGTTACTGAGGGATTAAATGGGCACAATTTCCAACTGCATTTGCGGACGATTAAACCACTGTGCGTTATAGAGGAATGGCAGTAGCCGGCTCGATGAGCCGGACGTGTATTACGTGAGGTATTAAATTAGGCTCCGGCCAAACGACACAAACCTCACATGATATATGCCTACTACTGGAGGAAATTGCTCCCGCGTGATTTGCGCTCGTAAATATAATGTGGGCATAAAGTATGTGGACGGTGACTATAGAATGTAGTGGGTTAAACCTGAGAGCCTTTGGTGTCTTATTCGGTGACGCGGGTATTATGACTGGACCACCTTTAACGATTTTTTTTGTCCGTCTCAACATTGAGGACGACGGTAATTCGACACGTTTCAAGATCGGGTTGTAAATAGTGAAAAAAAAAGTATTAAAAGTGTTTGTTCATTGCTCATTCAATTTTATAATTCTACTTTTATTAATGACTGCTCTGAGATTTTTAACATTAAAATTGTATTTTTCCTCGAGAAAATGTATACCTGACCGAATAAAATAAATCTCCCACGTGTTTTTTTTTATCGCGATCAGCCGTATAATATACAAAAAAAAACCCCAAACATTACCTACCGACAAACATGATACCCCTGGGGTTTCAGAGCTGTTATACACGAATGTAATAATCCTACTATCTGTGGCATGCAGAGAGTTCCCGGAGTGCCTTGAATTTTTGACTTGTTTCATTTCGGCGAGGCTGGGAGGGGCACCACTCGTAGAGATAAAACCAAGAGAGACGTCTCGCATCTGCCCCAAGAGAGGCAAATGGAGTTATTAAGAAATCCAATGGTTTGTATAGCAGTCTGTGTAGGATATGGACGACGGCTTTTAGGAGGTTTTAGAAAAGGTACCTATCGGATCGCTCCACGTGTCTGATTGATCGGTTATTATGGAAATATCCACGATAATTGAGCATGGAGATATTTTACAGCTTGAACATCATGGAGGATGTCGAGTTCAATTATTGGTAGATTATCGGGAGAGGAGGAGAATAAATTTTTATTGATTAGCTAAAACGAAAGTTGAAAAAGTCAAAATCTATCATTTTTCATTGGTAGTTAATTGCCACTGGATGCATCGATGGAATTACTGGGAGTCTGTCAAAAATCTAAAAATCAAAAGTTCGCCCCAATGGACACCCCAATGGATCCATCAACGAGGGTCCAGTTTAATTGAATTATCCTCCTGTACATGCGAGTTCGATACACCCGTAAATACTGTCTATCGTCCAAACCCTCCCACTTTGCCCACCAAATTTATCCTTTGACCGTAACGAGGGTACGTAAACTACTCTAATGATCACATCGAGCTCGCTTTGACCAGTGCTTCGCTAGCAGTCATCTAATCATCTCTTTCTCGTCTAAAATAAAGAAAAAAAAATATCCTAATGCAGATTGACTTTGAGGCGGTTAAGGAAGTGGTCCTCTACCGCGATAAATTTCATCAGTCAACTAATGTTCTCACTCACCAAAGAAAGACGAGAGAGAGAGAGGAGAAAAAAAATATTTAAAAGGTAGATCGAAGAAAATTGTGGAGAAAATGTGCATCCGGGGGTATAGGCTATATCCAATATTCGTTGGCGTTCACGGTTTACCATGATAACAAGAATTTACCGTTTAATAAGATGAGAGAAAATTGTGAGAGCGAATAAGATTAGAATAACGCGTTTAATATGGAGAACGAGGGGTGAAAATTCATGATTTTTTTGTTGCTTCATTTCTCAGTAAATTTTGCTAAAATCCTTTATCCATCTCTCATAAGATTTCAGGGGGTTTCCCGTGCAGAATAAATTATTGATTATTTAGAAACGCAATGCACATTCATAATGTAAAATCGTCAATATTAAATTATTTGATTTTTATCATATGGGAAAATAAATTAGAAGAGTGAATAAGAAACATTCAAGAGTTGCGACTTTAACTCACAATGAAATATGAAGAAAAAATGAATTCTCTCCAAATTGTTTGGCATATAAAAAATATAATTTACACGTGTGTCCATCATCGAATATTCACGAGAACAATTCACCACAGTAACAAGTTTGTGAAGTGCCAACGTCACACTCCCCGAGAGCCAGCCGCTAACCCACACCTAAAGCTGAATATGCGGCCAGTCTTCCATATCTGGGGTTTCCTACCGTCGCCACATTGTAATTTCCGCTCAACCCCCATTTTCCCAGCATCAAAATAAAACCCCCGAAAATTCGAGCTCAATTTCATTAGCAGCATCCTTTATGAAATTTTAATTCACAAATGGCCGTCACCCTTGAGGATGCTGACAATTGCCCCATTTTCTCAATTTTCTTAATTACTTTTTCAACTAAAACTCACGACAAACACCACCTCTGTCATGCCCCTGATAAAAAGGATGAGTTCACACATAAAAAATTCATAAACTAACTACTTCATCCGGAGCATAACATACTGTTCTCTTCTTCAATTTGTCAACTTTCGCCAGGATAATTTTAGACAATCCGCCTTTTCTCCACTTTATTTCAAACGCCGAAGCGGCAAATCGAACGTCACTTTTGCGATTATACATAATCTCAAGTATATGAAATTAACGATATAAATAGAATCCAGCCAAATAAAATTGAATAAAACTAAAAATTCATGAATTGGAGATAATGATGGGAAATGGAGAGTCACATTGGTGAGATGCTTTAAGAGAGCGACATTGTAATTTTCTCTCAACACCGACGCAAAAAGAAAACCCACGAAAAGGTGAAATCCTACAGAATCTATTCGCTGAAGACATACAGGAAACTCCATTGTATGCAAGGGAGAAAATTTCGCTATGGAAAACTCTCAAAGTGACGCGAGAAGAAGCACCGGGTGGTGAGGAAGAACAAAAAAAAAATAAAGACTTCGGCGAGAGGCATAAGGAAGAAGAAAATGTCTGTTGAAAAAGCAGAGAGAATGAATCCGTCGAATACAACAACAACGAGACGAGCATTTTTTTTTCATTTCTCTATTGAATAAAGTGTCTGGCCTCAGAAATATTTTTCCACTATTTTTACGAATCATTTCTCTTAATTTATGTCAACATTATTTCAACACCCATTCATGTACCTCAGATGCTGAATAAATCATGATTAATTAGTTCTGAAGAGTTCTTTCATTTTTAAGAAATTCCTCTCGGCGATTATAATCATTTGTGATGGGAAAAAATAAAGTTTGAGAAATTAATTCCATTAACTATATAGACTCAGGTTGTTTGAACTAAAATGTTAAAACAACTTGGATATTCTGAAGACAAGTTACAAATTGAAATCAACCTTGTGATTCACTACGTATATCCTCAGAAACTTTTTTTATGGGCAATAAAAAAAATTTCGCGTTAGAAATTTAGGGATTATTTTTACGATAAACATTCCGTGCGACATTGGTTCAATATTCCACAATAAATCATTATTAATAGCTCTCCAGAAGGTTATTCCATCTGATCAATATTTATAAATCATTTTAATTATCTCAGATGAGAGATGAAATGTCTCTGAGATTGAATGAAATTAGAATTTTAATTTCTCCAATAGGTTGACCCGAATTATGTATTTTAGTCTCGTCTATATGTTCTCTCTTATTTTCTGTCCTCGAAAAGTGTCGTCACTCATCGCACGACTGAGTCCGTTGGAGCGTGAGAATTTCAACGTGCGCAAGTGTTGTGCCCACGCCCCGAATGCCTCAATCACTGCGGGTCGATTGTGCGTCGCTCTTTCTTTCTATTGTGCAAGTGTTAAGAGAAAAAAAAGAGACGACAAGAGGGGTGTAGAGGGATGGGGTAAGACTGGGAGCGAGCACACGCGTCTCCAGACCATCGGGGATATACATGGGAGGCATCGAGGGTGTTTAAAGGACCTGGCGAAGTGAATCTAAACTGTCTCGAGTGCGCTAGGATCGGAAAAAGTGCTTCTGCCTGCTGAGGATCGAGGGGACATTTTCATAGGGATATATCACGTACCGTTTTTATTCGTAGGTCAAGAGAAGAGAGAAGGGGGACTGGAGGGAATTCATCTGGTGGTTCACGGGGCCCTCGGTGAATGGAAAGTGCAGGTCGGACATATCCAGGTGATGGGAAAGATCAAGGAGAATTAGGGGATGTTTAGAACGAGCTGGCGTTTCAAAGGTATATTTTTTCGACAATTTAAATCCTGAAATTTTCTCCTGCCGTTTTGTAGAAAAATTGAAAATTCCATTTACCTATTGATAACGAACTAAATTTCTTCTCGAATAATTCACAGAGCAATTGTGGAACAAAATGTAGCGAATTTTCAATTTGCTCCCCCAAATTGTAGTATTTTTCAGTGATAAATAGTCAATGAGTAAATGTCACTCGATGGAAAATTCCAAAAGAATTTTCAACAGATTTTTCTCTCCCGTTGCAGCGATTTCTTCGCCACTTCCTCGATAAACTCTTTGAGTGTAAACCGGCTTGTACTTAGCCATTGGTGGGCAAACGAGTTGGCGTGACGTTTCCCATGACAGGGTGTAGTATAAAAGCGAGAATAAAAGAGAGAAAAAGGAAATTAGAGGAGCAGAAATGAAGTGAAAAATGTATGAGCCCTGCGGTTGCGCACGCGAGCACGCACGTCCGAATTATATTCAATGTAATATGTATATTGGAGTGTATGTGCAGTGGGACATCTCAATCGTCTCGACGACGAGGGAAGGCCGGACGCTCCAATGGTATTTTTCGTGATAAAGATAGTAACATCGGTGTCATACAAAATGTTGGACAGAGATGACAGAAATAAAGCCATCAGCAAAGAGCAAACGACTGTCCAGTGCCACCTCGTTCATCACCAATTTGTTTCTTCCTGTTGTCAAACTGGGACACACCATCACTTTGATAGACATTGTATGATTCTATTCGGGGGTTCCGGCGCGGTGAGACTAGTCACAGTAGTGTCTAACCGACTTCTTATTTGTTTCTCGTTGATTCTTTTTTAGCGAAAAAGGGGGAGGATTAAATGAGTTCCGATGAAAGGGATAAATGAGAAGAGCTTACGAATGAGAAATTGTAATTTCCGGGGATTTTTCAGGGGTGAAAAGTTACTGGATGTGCGGGAATTTCGGGGAAATTGGGTATTGATTTTTTTTCAGGGTTTTGCATGAAGTTTAGAGGAGGATGAAATTGTTCGTTACGAAAAGATTTGGGAATTTATTAAAACACAGTGACCGGAACGGAATTTTTCCTGTTCTTCACGGAAAAAATTGACGAACTCGTACCGAAATTAGTGTCGTAATAATTCTAGTGTCGTAAAATTCAAATGGATAATACTGAAGTTAAGAAACGTTGATTACTGAAATCAAAACCCCTGGATTCTCAACGTGAGAGGTGTTGGGGAAGGAAGATGTCCACGTAATGTCAAACCAAAATTAATGAAAATAATTTCACGAGACATGGACACCAATTTAAGAACCTCACGCCTTTTATTTTATGAACCACAGGGGTCTTGATTTCAGTACTCAATGATTTTTAATTGTCGAAGCCAAAATCCATCCATTCAAGCATACTTTGGAATTTTTTTTCACCATTTACGCAATCGTCAGATCGACGATTGAATTTACGTGATTCTCCCGAAATAAAGTATTTACCAATTTCCTGAATAAGTCGTCGTGAAAAATTTCGATATTCATTCTTCAAAATTCCAGCAGTAAAATTGAAACAATAAATTCACTGAAACAATCGCAATTCTCTTCAGTAAAATATAATAATGTTTTTTCTCTAGATAGTATTTTTTCTATGGAACAAGCGAAGAATAGGTTATTGAAATGCTTTCCTCAACGTAGTGCCTAATGCTTGTTAGGTCTCTACAGATTATAAGAAAAAGACTAATACGTTCCCTCGGGAATGAAGAGCTCAGTGGTCGGCAATAGTCTGGAGTGGCAAGCTGACCATTATGGAAGAGTTCCCCTCTCACTTTACGTCTCAAATGAGCATTCCTCCTCGTAATTGGAGCACCATAGGGGATTGTATGTAACCCAGCAAAACATATATGTTGAAGAAGGACGATAGAGCAAGATCAGTAGTTGAAAAAATAAAGGATGGATCCCTGAAGCGCACTTGGACCGTCTGAGTGGTTTCGGAATGACGATTGAGCTGAGGTGTGGGAGGTGATACAGGGGAAATGGGGGAGTAAGGGACAGCAGGAAGTGGACCATGGGACCTCCCGAAGTGACTGTAAAACGACAAAAGAAAGTGCCACTACTCAAATCGAGGGACACATCTCAGATATTTAGGTTTTACTACTCTCTTTACTCTCGTTATCGCGAATACTCAGAGCGTGTCAGTGTCGAGAGAGGTTCCGGTGTGTTCCGGCAGGTTCATGTCGATGAATTTATCTTTAGGAAAACGACACTATACTATCGACGGTGGTGGAAACCACTGGGCTGGGGTGTACTATTTGGAGCAGATAAGAAATTTTAATGAGAAATATGTCGATATTTCGAGATGCATATCGCGATAATTTTTCAATGAATTTCTTATTAGTACAGTGACCAGAATCGTAAATTAATTAGTTTCTTAATGAATCTAAATACCAGAAAAAAGGAAAAGTTGGAGGTGAACTTAATAATCAAAATATGAAGAAATTGTGACCGTTGTCAAAGAATGTCAACACGCCCTTGCCCTTCTACTTCTGTTCCAACAAAGTTGTAATGTTACTGTTCCCACAAGTTAAAGCTTTATGGTCCGGGGTTAACGTTTGCGTTAACAAGCCAACCGGAAGATAGAGAGTTGCCGTCACAGGTCCGTGAGTTTTTGGGATCTCCTCCCGAAGGAGAATAAGGTGTTACGTAGAAGTGGAAAGACAAGAAGACGCGTTACGCGAATAATGGTCCCGGAGTTATGGGCAAGAGCCATTCCACATACGATGGGGTCTACTGTAAAGAACATACATCTAGAGTATGTGTTACCGTGGCTCACAGAAAATCTCATTCGTACACCAGACGATCGTAACTCTCAGGAGTTGATGCTTCGACTTTGGCCCGGGCCGAGTGATTTCACGCGTTACGTACACCATCAATGGTACGATGCTTTGAACTAGAATTTTTTTTTACACATCAACCGACGATTTTTGGCAGTTTTTTTTTTTTCGTTGGAAGATATGCGGCGTTTAATCAATGGGTTTAAATGTCTTTGGTGGTACGGAGGAAGTTTTTATGTGAGTTTTGGCGTCAAGTAATGGCTGTAAACGACGTTGACATCACCGTGTTTTATGACTCTTGGTAGAAATTTGTTTTTTTTTTCGGTTGGGTATTGTATTTCGGAGCTAATTAATGAACGAAAATGGGGGGGATACCAACGGCGATTCGTGGAAGAGTGATCTTGGTCGTTGGTGGCCGTAAAATACTCGTTTGTCCATTAAAACGCGTTTTGTGGCCGAGATTTAACCGAACGTGAAGGATTTGAGATACGTTAACGTCATGTTTATGAAAAAAATGTTGAGGACATTCTAATCAATTGAGAAATGAAGTCAGAATGTAGAAGCTTAGCGGATAATTTGAAATTACTAAATATATATGTGTGGATGAAAAGTTGGAAATTCATGTGATCAATTTTACTAAATGGGAGGGTAATTTGACAAAGACTCAGTACTCTTCCATTAACTTCTCGTCATGCACTGATGTGAATTATCCACAGCCCTGAAGGATCAGCTATTAATGAACTTCACAGAAAAATCTCAGAAATTTTTTAATTTTCGAGTTTATCAGACGAGTGGAAGAGAAGGTTTAACGAGGAAATAAAATTTAATCCCTTCAAAAGTACATTTCTAAATATTGAACATGTTAAAGAGCACTTAACCATCGCATGCAGAAGCCTTATAAAACTTTTCTTGGCTCATAATGGGATCCATTGAGGGGTTTGGCGTGGCATCACTAATTTAATCTTCCTAATTTCGCTCTATTTAATTCCAATTAGGGTGAAATGATCATCGAGCACACATATCCACTTTCAATTTGCTAATATTGTTGAGTGTATCGAAAGGCCAAATTGATAACAACGATAAAATGTTATTACTGGAATTAAAATATGAATGCCACTCAACTGATGATTTTGTTGGACGCACAATCAGTGCATTTCATCCGTCACGCAAATCACACTGCGGCATTTCCGAGTGAAAATCTCGAGAAGAAAAAAATCACGAGTACTAGAGCGAAGAGGCGCGTGAATGACAGCTGTCTACCGTGGATTTCCAGGAATATTTTTTTCCCTGGAATGAAATGAGTGGTATCACTCTTCATTCATCATACCGTATACCCACTTAATCCGGAAAATGATGGGGAAAATTAATTAAAACACTCGTCTAGGTTTATGCTCGCGGAATTGATCTCTATTTTCCGAGGTATTTCACTGGCTGAGTGGAGAGCTGTTACGCTGGAGTCGAGTCAGAGGGACGCGAATTCACTCCGATGTATTAATCCTCATAACATAACGTGGGTAACTGCAACAGTTTAGTCTACTACGTAATCCCTCACTTATACCGAAAATCATAACAATCGTATCAGATTCATTTTGGCGTTAAATCATAATTCTGGGAGATTGTGTTTCATTGGGGGAAGTTGGAGAATGCCACATGACTAAAAATAGACCTGCAGATTATTTCATAACCCTTAAGTGGGCACATGACGAGTCAACTCGTGCAGTTGTTTTTGGTCTTTCTTTTGACAGAAGAAAGATTATTTTTTCATTCGAGATGGAGAGAAAATTGAAAAAAAAATTTTTTGACACTTATAATAAGTTTAGAAAAATTCTCATTTAGTTTCTGATAATGATCTTCACAATTTTTATGTTGAATCGGAAAAATACAGATGCGGATTTCGTGGGTAATTCAGAATTTTCCGCTGCCCGACAGTTGGCTACGGTGAATAAACTGCAGTGACTTACTATTTCCCCCAGTGGCAGATTAACGCCACTCAAAGACATGACGGCTGAAACCAGCTGACTTCAAAGAGCCTCATCCACTGATATTAATTATTGCTATCGCCACGCGTGCCTACAGGTCTCCCACGTACGATTTCCATGGCGCGTGACATGCATGAAGTACCGCGAACAAACTCCAGCACAGCCTCCACCAGTTAGAGGGCGTCAAAGCAAGCGACTCATTAGCTTCAACTAACCCAAGAGCTGCTGAAACTCAACTCGCGACTTCGATGGATCCGAAGGTTTCAGTTTCCGTCATTTTACTGGGCTGGGGCCAATGTACTGCTGTCGACAGCTTGTCATGCAGCATTGACGTGGCAAACCGATATCTTTGCTGATATCTCTACTGGAGAATCATCAAAGGAAGCTGATATACATGAGGCACGTAATGAGACAAGCTTATGATTTGTGTAATGGCGCGAGTATTTTGTTATCATCAGCATTTACTCACAACACGAAACTTAAAAGCAAATATATATTTTTTAGAAAATATATATTTCTCAATTCCAATTGTGGTAACCTATATTTTTATTTGATTAAACAAAAATATAGGTTACCACAACTGGAATTAATTATTCAATTCTATCTAAATTAAGAACAAGGAGGCAATAGTGCTGCTCATAAAACTTCTTATTTCTTGACATGTGCAGAGGTTTTCCTCGTCTTTCGCGCAATCATTGAGAATAAAACAGTTAATGGTTGTGCATGGAAAAACATCGTCGAATTAAGGTCAACAATCACGTGCATCTGCCCTACAAAGAGCCTCACTGAATATCCTCACGCTAACAATTGCGGAAATCCCAAGGTGCGGCTCCAAGGCCTTAACCTAACCCACTGGCGAACCTCCGCGAGTCTTAATTTTTATCGCTCCGTTTGGCCAAGGATTACGGGGCATTTCCCCCTCCTCCGACGCTATAAACTTGCTTGACTTAATTTAAATCCCGGCATTTCGAGTGGCGTTTGAGAATCCAGCAAAAAGCATCCGCAAACTCGAGGGAAAATCGTATTTCCCCCAGAGTTTTTTTTTTCCTTATAAAATTGTGTGTTTGAGTTTAATTAATGATTTCGCGTGTAAAAATTCCGTTCAACATGCATTTTATTCACACTGGGATGGATAATAAAGGGCAACTCGGGGGGACCATTTTCATAGGTTTAATTGCGACAATTAAAAAATAATCGCACAGGAACGAGGCGCGAATGGCAATTAGACTTTCGTGTCACGTACGTAGCGGGAACGCGTAATTTCTGGCGTTATCCCACCCTCGGGGTTTTCACTTTTTTTTTTCACTTACCCGCCGTTTTTACATCTATTTATACTTTTTTCAATTTAGATTTTTTTTTGTCTACTTTTACACTCCCCTGTCATGGAGAGCGACGGGAAAGCAATTATTAAATTTTTTACGCTTTCAAATCCAACGGGCTGCTAATATTGGGAAATTCCGTGAAATTTTGTAGGTCCGTATGCGAAGAATGGCAGTGATTTTACCATTCAATTATAATATATCTTCACTCATGAGTTATTCCGAATTTACAGCGCAATTTAATTATTTTTTTCTTCAGCTGATGTACCTCCTAATTTGACTCAAAAATCCAATATTGAAGCATGAAACTTTTTTCCCGTAATTGTAATTAAGACACCCGGGGGATTCTCGTCGTAATACCAGTGGGCGGGTATCGTGTCTGTCCCACCAGTGGGAAGACGAATGTCTTATGAAATGAGCCAGGAAGGCCTCCATTACCAGCGTTTCACAATGAAAGGGCATCACAGCGTGGAATCTCAGCCTCACACCGATTAATATAAATCTTCCTTTTTTTTTCTTTCGTTCGTTAACACTGTTAATGAATCTCGTTTTAATTTCGTTTTAAAAATTCATATCTACCTTCATTACCATCCATGCATCTGAGAAATCGAGGAAAGAAAAACTTCTTTCCTTTCTTTCTTCATGACTTATTCTCTCAATTCACTCTTTCCCAACCCTCAAGCTCTCCTTCGTTGTGTTTCCCATAACTTCAACGATATTTTTGTGTAGAATGATTGAAAATTCCAAACTGTTTTAGTATTTTCATCTGCATTTAAATATTGAGAAATCTGAGGGTACTACCGAGGGAAAACAATCATCCGAATTGCAAGGAAATCCCCCATATCATTAATTTGTTTCATTTAGAAAATTTATAAAACTGAAACGCTGTTACGAAAAACGTGTAAATATTCCAACATTTTCCGCCAACTATTCACAATTGAAAGCTCTCAAGTCAAAATCCTTACTCCCGTTTTCAAAATCAATATTCCCAATATTTACTTCCTTCATTAAACCCTGTTTTCCCCCCAAAAAAAAATTCCAAAAGCAACAAAAATTCACCCCAACAAACTCTATCCCGACTCTCAGCACTCCATGTAAATGTAAATATATTCACTAGCTGTGGTCGCTCTATTGGACTTTTCCTCCTCTTTATCTCACTCCGTAAAATATGCGAGCACAGGATAAGGAGAGACAGAGGTAAGGGCAATTGACCGTACCACCACCCGGAATAAAAACAATGAGACCCAGAATAAGGTGGAAAAGAGATAGGAGTGAATTAAGGTGAATTGGTAACGATATAGCCTTCAGATATCTTTCGTCGTCTTGAGTGGATACAGGGGTGGAGAAGGGATGGGATATGCCTTTATCGTACAAACAATTTCACGCCAGCGGGCATGCCGCAGCGCGCGCCAACTTGCCGAGGGTCAAGACTATTAATTTGGTATGCACTTCGCCGGATGTGATTTATATCCAACGCGGCTGACGGGCGTATATCACGACTCGTGGGGCGTGGAGGGGTGGAATGAAAGGGGGACAAGGGCCGGGAAGGGGGAGAGGGGGTGCTCACACAGTCCTCCGCCCCTATACCCTCCTCCTCCTCCTCCTCCTCCTCCGCCACCTCTCACCAACATGAACGACGATGAGGATGGGTTATGGGTTCATTTTCCCTGGTTCGTGTGCTCCCCATGAGTTCAGTACATATATTGTGAGCTGATGGTGGTGGAATACATCAACTTGTTCACTGGCACATATGTAAAATTTATACCTACGTACACTCTCATTTCGTGCAAGTTTATGCCAACCCCTTAAATCTAAATGCGCGCACGGAATAACGCACATTTGCGTAATCGGCTTCCAAACATTTTGCACGAGGACAAGGTGACGGTATAGGGATTTGTGGAGGTGGTGGTGAGAGGAGAGGGAATGGGGAGAAATATGAGACTGGTATGTGTTACGATTACCGAGGAAGCTGAGAGGCGTAGGATTATCAGATAGGTGTCGGGTTGTAGCGGAGAGAATGCGATAAACTTTGACCGTGGTCAATGTAATCAGGGTAATTAGGTGAAATCACTGGTGTTGCGGGTTTTCAGGGTAGGGGGAAGAGGGATGTGTCAAGGATATGACAGTGGAGGGCGGTAGGGGAGTGATGGAAGAGTACAGTTCTGGGAAAGTGGTGAAATGTCATGTGTCAAGTCTGACAGCTTTGGTAATTGGGTATTCATTTGGTGGGCTAATGACTGGGGGAGGGCCTGGGGGACCTTTTTCAACAGTTGGGGATGTTATAGTTCTGGGAAAGGTTTTTGAAAAAATTTTTTCCGGGTGTTTTACTCAGAAAATTATTGATTATGGACATTTTTTCGAAAAATGAGTCAGAAGAAAAAAAATTGTGATTATGGCGTTAGACCAGATAAATTGAGAGGAAATAGTTTTCATTATATGACTCATACAATTTTTAAATGAGTGAATTATGTCAATATAATATGGTAACATCCATCCGAAAATTATTAATTTTATAAAGCACGTTTTAACCGACGTTTGAATTGAAAAAAATGTCCATAAAATATTCAAAACTCCCGGAATGCACTCAAATAATTTTTCCCCATAAACATTTTCCCATCTTCCCTCCCCCCCAACGTCCGTGAAAAAAACAAAAAAATAAATAAAACAGCTGGTACACAGCGATTTGCTAACGCCCATCACCAAGAATTATTCCCACTCTCCTCGTACACGAGAGGTGTAAAATGTAAATTCCTGAATATGTGCGCAGAGCTGAGGATATTCGTATTCCGAGGAGGTGTAACCCATTGGAATCTCGTTTAAACGTATTTTACGTATGATTTGCGAGGCTCCCTAGAAATCCCTCATCGAGTCTCCCGTCATTTCTCCACCCGATAGCTTGTATGTATGCATTCACATGTAGTGGCCGGCGTGCGATGCTTTAATGAGCTAATGAGCCATGGTGCGTCGACAAGCGAAGGAGTCGATCATTGGCGGTGTAATGCCACAGGGGCTCAAAGGAAGGAATTTATCCAATGCAAATCACACACGCGTGACCAACTCATTGCACGCCTAATTAGCACAACAAATTGACCATCACCAAATGAATGTTTTCCCATCATCACTCTTCACCTTACCCCTGAATTTTTATCCCCCTTGACGAACACCAGAGATACCGTGTACTCTTCTTCTTCTTCAGTCATTGATTTATGCAATAATATTCATCCGCATTTTAACCGGCAGTTTCTCCTGCCTTATTGAACCGCCCCATCTACGTTGTTTTCACCAAAACTCCTCTCTCTTCACTCATACCTTTTAATTTCTCCCTTTCCCTTCTTGGGAGGGACGAGTGAGTGGGGGGAAATTATTTTTACAACAGCTGAGATGGGACAACGAGATGACCTCGTATTCGGAATGAATAATTGTTCTCCGCGCAATCTTGCGGGAAACATCTTCAATGAATTTCACCAAGTTTTTAAAAAGTTTAAACAAGAAATTTGTTTTTCCAGGTGGAAGAGAATGAAAGACTGTGGGCAGACCTGAGTGGGAATCATGACTCTAATGTCTTAAAAGTATTCTGATGGAATTCTGGGGAATATGTTATTGAGTAACGCGTGTGCTTGTCCGATAGCGATATGATATTTGCCCGGAAATTTAACAAAATTTTGATGGGAATCTGCATGAATGTTAGCAGAGGCAATGAACAAATTTACTTAGGACCGGCAGTTCAATATTCAATAGCCAGTAGACTGAGATCCATCGGATCCTAACACTAGAATTTTTCCTGATAATTTCGGTTTGTAGGTACCTGGGTGTCGGCTACGCAAGTTTTTTCGGTACGTTTCATGCATTGAAATTCATGCACTGTGGGAATTTTGTTGATAGGTACATTACCAGAATTCTGCAATGAAAATCGTCAAGAAAAGCCAGTCAATGCTGGAACTTACCTGAAACAACAGAAAAAACATTGAAACATTATTGAAACCATTGAAATAAATTAATAGCATATTTTACATTTTTACACTAACGAGCACTTTTTCTCTGTATTATTCCCACCAACAAAAAAAATATTTAAAAAATAGACTTATCATGCCATCCAATAATTTCACATAAACTTCAGACTCCCGAGAGCAACTTCTGATTAGATCTCACACGACAAATTCGCCCCTGAACTCATCCAACTTCTCCCGAATCTCGCGATATATTGAGGACACATTCCGTGAATTTTGGCACGCTGTGAGAAAGTTATATCCACCCACTCTGCGTGTACCTCATATCCAACTACCTCTCATCATCCATCCCAAGCATCATCCCCCTACACTTTTAACCTGTACTGGTGAATGCGTGATGCAAAAGGTCGTGGAAGGCGCACCAACTCAATTGGATAAGTACAAGTTGAGTATTGCACAGGCCTCGATATATCCACGGGGTATCGAAAAGGCGTTCCACCGACGATCGATCTCACAAATCGACATGCATCACGAGAATATAATAATAAAAAAAACATGCGAGAGAGTAAAAATTCGCCGGGAGAATGTTTTCCGTCCAGACAGAGAATGAGGACGTAATGAGTGCACCACTTTTGGATAAACATTTTTTATTTATTTTTGCAAACATCGAGACTGGTTTGCAATCATTTCGATAACCTGTCGTCAAAAACCATTTTATTACGTTGCAACATGCTAATGACCCACTGTCGATAATTACATCGCAATTTGTGTTAAGTACATGTTTACTTTAACTATCAAATCAAAGTTTATTCGCGATACGATAAATTGATCGGTCGATTATACTCAGATTGCAATGTTTGTTGTACTATGTACTGTTGGGTGAATTTTTCATTCTGGTAAATCGGAAAGTGGAAGCACGTACGTCGATGCCAAACGAGTTAATCGTTCATTTTCGCATTTTCCCACTGCTTGTTGTTTACATACAAAGCATTTTTCACACAAATTCGTAACACGTACTTCGGATTTTCACCGCTGTTGTTGCATTTTGGATAATGTCACGGCTGTACTGCAGTCGGATGAGAGTACATATTGTACCTCAAATGTTTGCTATTCTCCCATCAAATATTTGGGTGAAGGGCGGAGGAGGGAGGAGGAAGGGCGAGGAGGAGGGGGTTGAGTGGTACTGGGCATTGGGTGTTACTGGCGCCCCGTCACTGGAAAACTCGACGAGGCGAGATGTGTAAACTAGGTCGTTTACGTGCCTAGGTTGTGATTTCTGTGGTTATCAGAAAATACAAATGGAAATTGCACGTACCAATTGAGGAAAATTTTTTTACTTCGAGGACATCACGGTACCGAAAAATCTGAATAACAATAAATTGAGAAAAAATAGGAATACTTTGGAAATATTTTTTCAAAAGTGTCGAGTCCTTGCATGTCATGTTATTGAAGGACTTGATTTTTAATTTAATTTTTATCCCATATTAATAATATATTTCACTAGTTTTTAACTGAGAATAAAGACCGAAAATTAAATTTTTGACAATAACAACGGAGAGGTAATTGTTGGTCACATTGTAAAGAATATATTGTGCAAGTAACCCGTATTAATTTTACGTGAAAAGCCGATGGATACGTTCCAGGATAGATCTTGAGCGGTCAGTGAAATCTCTTAAGCTCGAAAATTCTGTTTATTTGGTCTTTTCTGGTTGTAGCTATTTGTTTGAAATGATTCCCATTGTTTTTGTGATGAGGATCTACCCTAGGGCAATTAGGTTGCTACAAGCCATTGTAGCAGGTGGCCCCGGTGGTCCTGAAAATGGATAAACGCGGTCGCGTCAACCGGAGGAGGTTTAGACGCGTTCCAAGGGATCATCCCGTGACTGGCGACTTTCATAAGCTCCATCTCTCCTGTGCCCAGGGATTCCATGGCCGCTATGGGACTGTGCATAGTTCAAACGCTTTGCGGAATGTGGTATGCGAGTGCGCCTCGGGAATGTTGCAATGTCGTTGCTTTTGGTGGGAAAATTTGGAAAAATTCGTCACTGCGGAAAGCCTGGTTCGCTTTTCATTCCTCACTGCCACGCGCAGACAAAATTGTTTCAAAGGATAATAAACGTGTAAACTACTAATTACTTCAAACGCATTGTTAAATCCTGTAAATTAATCAAATTCTTCATTCTCCCCCAGATGAGCTCAAAAAAAACTTTCGATCAAACTATGGAAGTAAATGAATCATTTCACGTACGATTGCCTCAATTTTCATTCATCAATGAAGCATAAAAACGTATAAAAAAAAATTACGCTAACTATCAATCCCCGAACTTTCCTCATTTATCTTCCTTTACGTCTGAATGAGTTCGAACATGCTGTTACAATCAAGAAATACTGTAGTTACCTCACCCCCCCGTTTTCACCATCAAAGTTAATTCCCACGGAATTCAGAGACTCGTGGTGCAAAAGGAAAATAAAATCCCGAGGAAGTGAGAAGTGGAGATGGTG
Source organism: Diachasmimorpha longicaudata (assembly GCF_034640455.1). Classification (NCBI taxonomy): domain Eukaryota; kingdom Metazoa; phylum Arthropoda; class Insecta; order Hymenoptera; family Braconidae; genus Diachasmimorpha; species Diachasmimorpha longicaudata. The sequence goes on from NC_087225.1 coordinate 12,417,517, forward strand.
CCTGAAGGAATGGTGAATTTTGAAGATGGGCGGAAAACGAAATTTACGTCTCGCCGGCGCCGGCTGACGGGAATAGAAACCGTGTTACTCTTTGGTACACACTGGCTACTGGGTGAGCCAAACAGAGCGGCAGGCGTTTCGATGGAGCTAGAAAATCACTGGCGGGAAAACAAAGCGAAGCATGAACTAACACGCAAGAATAAAGCCAAATAAAACAAATAAATAAAAACAAGAATTTTCACACAAATAGATACATTTGAGGTTACAACACACCCAAAGACGATGACATTGACATCTTTTGTTTTCTATTCATTCTGTCCCACAGCTATCACAATTAGTTGATTAATTAATTGTTAAGTATCTCCACCAAGTTGTTGAAATTTACCAAATAATTTTCGACAATGAGTTTTTGTTTGACAATCGCTCCACCTCTCCATAATTGTATTTCAACTTTTTCATCCCTGGACAATATTCTCTTTCATTCCTCCCCTCCCCCGCCACCCCAAATCCTGATTTTTGCACTCAGCAAGTCCTCTATTCCCCCAGTGTTATTCCATTATTTCTGGGCACTGGCCGAACTGCATCTCACACCTCTCCAACGTCGTTCATTCTCATTCTCCCGTTGTTCGCCGTCTTTTCACCTCCAACATTTTCGTGAGAGAAACAATAACAGTGCGATAGGGCAACACATACACATACATCAGATTCCCAAGTGAGAAACTGGTTTTTTCATCTCACTTCGTCTCAGCATCAAGATTTCACCGTTTCTGTCTGCACTCTTTCCCCTCGTCTTGTTCTGCTTGGTTACGTACTACGTACATACCCCGTGAGACGTTAGTTTTCTCTCCTACTCTCAACCCCCCCCCCTCATTTCCCCGCCCCAACCCCCTTGGGCGAACTGGACTCTTCGGGGACAAATATAAAACGATAAATGATTGAGACAAAGTAATGATACTCGAAACAGTATTTTTTTCGTTGCAATGTTGAAGTTGACGTTGTAAATAACATAATGTATTTTAAACGAGGAGTTATAGTCACGGAATGAGTTACCGTCGACATTAACGGTCGGACGGGGAACTATTAATTCTTCTCCGTTTGTTTTGAGTGGAGGAATCATTTGGAGGGTTCTTTATTTTTTTCTTCTCTTGGTTTTAATTCGCTAATCGCTCGAAGGACGGGATAGTAAAACGACTCGCCCACGCGATTGTTTGGGAGGGAAGTGAGGAATAACAAAAGGGAAGATTGAGTGCAGTGGGAATCAAACGAGGACTAGTCACTGTAATTGGATGTTGAGGCATCTTATTATGAATAATTAATGGAATAAATGGATAATGCGGGTAATGAGGGTCTCGTGGGCTTCATTGGGGGACTTATTGACGGCTGAAAGCCGATAAATTGAAGATTTACAAGTGAGTTTCGTTTCATTTGGTGGTTGATATCAGAGGTTTAATTGGAATACCAATGGACTTTGGCGCAAGAAGAATTTCACGTTTGTTAGAAGGTAAATTTTGAAGAAATTAATAATTCGTATTAATAAACTAAATATTGAGGAATTCACTTGACAAATTCGATGATTTAGATATAGATAATTCTCGTCATTAAATCGTGAAGAGAAAATGCTTGATGATGATACCGTGTGGTTAATTAATTCGTGAATTCATCGATCATTAATATTATCTCTATTATGTTGAATACTTTCCCTGTTAAATTGCATAGCTATATTATTCCTCAAATATCGTCTGATTTTCCTGAATTAGATTAGAAGATCCTGTCTTATAAAATGAATAATGTATTCTTTCCCAGTTCTCCCCTCAAATTTTCCCTGATTATCCACCGAGATCATCACCACCTCCAGATGCCGAATATAAAAAAATTCAATTCTCATTCAATTTTCTTCCTTTCACTTGACGCACACACACATCCAGGTGTCAGGCATTCAATGTCCAAACTGAAGCATTCTGAAGCCTCAAAAAAATAAAACTCTCAGGAAAAGAGAAAAAAAAATGAAACAAAAAATATACATCCGTCGAGAGATTCCCGGGTGCACCGTTATTTGTCACAACCCCCGGAATCCCAAGCAGGAATAACAAAGTGTAGAGGTGGGAGTATAACACACATGAGAGTCTTGAATGTCGCGGGAGGCGAAACGCAGGAAAGACAAATCGACGGGGGCAAGTGCAACTGGGGAGGTGTGAGATGTAGAGGGAGGATAACGAAAATAAAGACAAAAAATAAATAGTATGAGGTGGCACGGTAGGTATGCTCGAAGGTCTCGGGGCATGTTTTGACAGGGGTTCGGTGGTGGATGAAGAGGGGGATGGTAACTGTTTGTTCATCCTTTATTATGCGATCCACTTCTTCGTCTCTACGTTTTTTCTCACTCCATTCACCTTGTCCTTTCGGTCATGTACCAGTGTTGCGAATCGGTCGCCAAATACGACTGGTTGAGTGCCATATTAGGACAGGTAAATACATATTTTCAATGCCATGTAAATTCCCTTCAATATTTGAACTTCATTATGTTGAAAATACAATAGAATTGATTATTTTCGTATTTACTGGATATCTATGTTGAAAATCCGTTGGATTACAATAATCAAATAATGGAGTTGAATAAAAAAATGTATTATTCACAGGTAAATTCTGTAACTGGAAGTGTAAAAATTCATAACGCAATTTATATTTAGAAAAAATATCAAAGGCACTAAAATTTTGAGCAGCTTCATTGTTGAAAAATTGTAATATGAAGAAAAAGAAAATTCGTAAATTTCACTTTAATTATTACGTAAAAGTGAATGGGAATGTGAAATTTTATGATTTCTCTTCTCAATCAAATTCAATATGTCTCTCCAAAAATTACTGATAAAATGTCCATGACGTTGAAATGGTTATTCATCGCTGCATTTGGGTATTGAAAATGTATAATTGTCGAAATGTTCGCACTCGCTTCGAATAGTCCATGGAATTTTAGTATTGGCAGAAACGTATCCAATTGAAGTCAGATTTCATTTTTAATTCACACGAAAAGTTATAACAATTTTATATCAATTATGCGAGCAATATCTCACAGAGAGGATTTTTTTCTCAAATCCCCTCATTTCATTTCTCTCTCACTTTTCGTCATGAGGCTTGAATAGAAGGGAGAAATTTGCGATTTGATATCCAAATATGACTGACTAAGTATCATTAGAGCTTGTAAATATATCATTCGAATACTGCGTAAACTTTCCTCTTTAATGTTCCAATTTGTTCACATTTTTATCGTGTTTTTATTTTGTTAAGTAGTCAGCTATTTTATTTAATTTATTTTTCAAGTTATAGTTGAGATATTGCTACTGTACCTGTCACCATATCCAGTATTAATGTCCAAAAAGTGTAGTAGAAACTGGACTAAAATTACAGTGAATATGGTTGACTTAATTGGTACACATGTGCAGTCAATCTCGATTAGGTAAAATTCCCAGGACGTGAATGCTGAGACAGTCAATTTCAAGTGGCGAAGAAACCAATCAACTTTCACTACTGTAAATTATCAATTCAACCATCCTCGTGTCTATGAAAATTTACGTAATGGAAGGTGTAAACCAAGTACCAGTTTTGCACATTTTTATGGGGTTGAGGAATGCCTCGTTTTTTAGTGGAGTGGAATTTATTGAACGTGATACATATAATCATGAATTTGTTCCATTAAGTTCTAAGAGGTCTACAAATTATTTTGTAAATATCGTATGAAACTCCTTGAAGGGAATTGACTTTTACTCGGAGGAGACGTGCTACATTCCTCTGAATTTGACACTATCCGAAGAAATTTTGAAATTCATAGAATTTTTTTCATGACAAATTCTTTTCAACTTCTAGCACTAGCAGATCTGTCTGGAAGTTGCAAAAAAGTCTTCTTAGATAGTTGAACTCTCAACTATTTTTTTAGTTCCATTTTTTATTAATTCAAATAATTCTTTCATGAATAATTTTTTTTCTGGCGTTTTAAACTTTTCCCCCTCGCCCTACTCAATGGCTCACTACGAGTTTAGTAATAGTAATTCAGATATTTTATAGTCGCACATTTAGTCCTGAAATTGTCTCTCCTCTATATTGAGTTCCCAGAAAAATAAAATTATATGTTCCTGTCACGTCAGTTCAAATATTCCCAGATTTTATCGTTCAAAAAATTGAAAATCATATCTTCACTGAGGTATCGATCTCCAGACTCACCCTCCCCCCCTCTCCATAATAAAATCCAAGCACCACCCGTCATTCCCCTCGATCAAACACCCATGGAGTGCCTTTACACGGTGTGAACTCGCAACAAAGCGCTCCCAGAACCCCAAGAAAAAAGGATCTCGCACGAGGGCAAAAAAAAATTATGGAAAGAATGAGGTGGTGACCGCGTACCCAGCGGGACATCACCATTGTCCGTCGACAAAATTTAGAGTACATCCCCCCCCCCCAACCCCATAACGTCGCCACCGGAATAAAACTTCAGAAACAACAAAATAAAATCGAAATAAATGTGCTTTTCTCCTCCGTAATATAATTTTTAATGGCTCACGTTGGTGAGGGACTTCAGGTTCATTAGAAATTTGAATCATTGAAATGTAATTGACAATTTTAAAATATATACGATATTATAATCAATTAATCGCACGAAATGACATAAGAGTATAATTTTTCTTTTAATTCCAAAAACCATTGGATGTTCAAAGCTTTAAAACTAAACAGCGACGGGGAGACCTACCGCCGCCTGAAGTCGACGGCAAGGAAGAAAGGGTGCACGAGAAGGGAAGGGTGTTTGTTATAGAGGCCTTTATATAAGCTGCTTGGAAGTGAGAGCTTGTAACTGGCGTGACGATAAATTTTTTGGGGAAAAAATATACGCCGAGGCAAATGTGCTCAACGTTTTCACCCATTTTGCATGTATGTGGGTATGTGTTGAGCAACAAAACACTGGTGCTAACGCCCCGAGGAAGGACGCTTTGAGAAGAATAATTCTTACAGGATGCGCGGTCCAACGAATCGTGGGGTATAGCTGTTACGACCTTTAGCACACGGAGTGTATGCACACATTCTTCCTTTTACTCCGGGGTGTTTATCATTGTAGAGTTTTTTGCACGAGACATCAGTTGTCGGTTTTATCGGGAGGTGAGGGTGAACGGGTGATAGGCGATCGTTACTTTCATTGGTCAGGGGGATATCATTATGTTTTTCGATCCGGTTTATTCGCGGTAATAGGGGGATCGGTGAAACTAAACGAATGCGTCGAGGTGGATGCATTTTTCCATAGAGATTGAAATTGTTCGGGGGTCTGAGGATAGAATTGTTGTTCGATGAGAATTTATCATTCGAAAAAATGATAGACACCCGAGAGGATATCGAAATGGAGAATTCAATGGTTCGAGAACTATTGATTTGTGAGTACTTCAACCAGTCATGTTGACTTGACATGATAATTGATATTCGCATAGAATTTTCTAATTATCTATTTTTAATCACCATTATCTGAAAAAAAAGAATTCGTTTATTACGTCGTAGGATCACTGGAATTGAATTCATTACTGCAATCACAATAGAAATTTCAACCCTAGACAATCGCAATTTTCACCGATGAAATCCCCTCACGACAATGGCCAAGTACGTGCTGAGCAAACAGACAGATTTGTCCAAATGTCAAAGAAGGGGGTAGCCAACAATTCTCCACTAACCCCCAACTGCGGTGAAGGATTCGGGCTTTCCTGGGGTTTATATTTCCATTCGCCATGTCGCAAATTCCTTAATACTGATTTATCGTCAATCTGCTGACTGCAAAGCAGAGAACTCAAGAGGCTCAATCGAACTTGGCCCAGAATCAAATTGTCCTCAACAGTCGGAGTAAACTTTCACCCCACACCATTCAATGCGCACTGTTCTGTGCCTGTTAATCATACAGGGGAAAGTTCGCGGGGATAATTACCCCCGATTTGCTTTGAATGAGTTCATTTTGTACTTCCAAAACTAGTTGAATTGAAATTGAATAGAAAAAATGAGAGAGCATTCTGCACATTCATAAATTCATGAGTTTTTCATGTTTGAAAACATTGGAGTGACGATATTTTTGAAAGTATGATTAATAGATAATTTGTTTCAATTTCATACTGGTCCTAGAATTAGATCTTCCAATCCAATTGAAATAATGGAAGTAAATTTATGATAAACACTAGAATCTCGATGTCATTAAATTTACTTTCCCTCTACTGGAAATTTCATTTCTCTCACTTTTGTCTAAACTCCCTTCACTGTCTGCAATTAAATATTCAACAGATGAGGACATCCCTCACGTATGGAACCCCTTATATATTTTTTGAATGGAAGTGATATTTTTTTATGTATAAGGACGAATATTTCCGATCGCTTCGGTGACACTAGGAGGTCTTTGTCCTCTCATATCAAAAATGAAAAATGATGCCCACGCCTTTTTGGCGTATATTATTCCCACATTTGTCTCCTCCATCTTTTTCCCGTCCTTCTGCATTATTAATATATCTCCCCAATTTGCTTTCCAAATTTTCCAACTCACCCCCAGGATATTCCCCAAATGGTCGAATTGAAGCGAATGTTTGTTGCCCGAGTTCATGAGCAACAAAAAATAGGAAAAGGTATTTATGGTTTTCCCCCCAATTTTTTTTATTTATTTTTCGCTAGTTTGAATCGTTCCGCCTATCCACGTCTGCGGGGCTACCCGCCGGGGGTCGTGTCGGCGCATAAGCATGGAGCCGAAATACACACAGTTGAGCGCACCACTTCTCCCTGGGGGGTCGCTCCCGAACTCCACTATGTAATTGTCCGAAAATCGTGAACGGTGCAACGCCAATGCGCGATCACGTTTTCGGGAGGGCTTTTATATGCCCTCGAGGGAGGAAACTATATACCTGGAGAAAATTAATTCTCGACAGTTTTTGGTTTACATTCACTGGGTTGAAATGGACAGTTATTTTTTAACCTGAAATTACACCCTGGATTTTGGCCATGCCTTCCGGCAGGGGATGGTGTTTGCATGAATGATAAAATGTGAATTTTACGTTTTTAGTATTGATGGAAGATCAGGAGTTAAATCGAAAAATCCATTCATCGACTATTTTGTGGATATCTATAAAACGATTCGTTTTAGAGGAAAAGTTAAAATAAAAAAATAAAATAAAATAAAATAGAGTAAAATATTTGTCATAGAAAATAGTTTCAAAGCTACTTGAAAATTTTCAATTTCTGTTCTCTCTGAGGAAGTTCATATCAATCGATACCTCTTAGTGTCTTTATCGAGGTATGAATGAAAAAAAAAAATTGTCGAACTGGCAGGCAACCCAAACTTTAAAAATTTTCGAATAAATTCCGTTAGGCTAAAAAAACTTGGATGACGCCTTTTTACCTGAACTATTGTTCCATTTCTTCGAATTAAGGGATATTTGGATTTAAAACAAACTCTACAAACCCCGAAAAGCATAAATAATGCTCGACCACACCTACGAAAAAGCCCCAGCCTAAATTCTCCAAACGATCTTTCCAACCCCTTGAAAAATTCTTTACTTGGCCTCATGCCACCGGTTAGTCCACCGACCATCCATTAATTCCCCGCTGTCAAAGTCGATCTTTGACATCACGACGACCCATCTGAAGAAAGCTATCGATGGTCATATCGAACCTCCCCTCCTCCTTATTTCACCTACCACACCCAACTCCCTATTGAACCGTATCACTGGTGTTTGCCTCTGGCATAACAAATTCACTCTAAACCATCACTACAACATTAGCATGCATGATTCTCCCAGCATACCTCACTCCCCGAATAATTACACTTGTGAACCTCCTATAAATCCCGTTCATTATCCAAGCAGACAGTTACGTTCCACTCTGATTAGTTTCCAAGCTTCATTGGCTTTGACAACATGAATTACTTTAAAAAACTGTGGCAAATAAGTCTTGAATGCTAAACTGTCCACTCGTTCGTGAATGAACTCACCAAATTTCGCAAAAGGAAATCTAATTGCCTGATAAAAAATAGTGCCTTCCTAACAAACTACTTCCCCCCTTAAAAATATTCCGATAGTATGATTCAGTCGTGATAAAAATCACCTCTCGATAAAACCACCTAAATCGTTTCACCAATTTTATAAATATTATTCATTCCCTAAATATCAAGTTCCCCTACCCCTGAACTGCCTTTGATCTCCACAAGTCTTCAAACAAAAAAAAATGGTCCCCAAATGATCAATATCATTAATTTAGGAATCTTCTTTCCTTTGTCTCTCTTTGATCGCAACCGTCATAACAATAGAAAGCCTCCCAGGTTAACCCCAAAGGATCTGACGGTCTGATTCATCGAAAAGAATGCCCGTCCAACTGAACCAAGAGCAAACGAAAGAGAAAAAGAGAGTTTCGTGTCAGACCAGGTACGTTTAGTTTTGCCCCGGCAGCACAAAACTCAGTAGGGAAAGAGTGGACCCCGCAGGGGCTGAAGGGAGGGCGATAGAGGGGTTTTGGGGGGGAGGGGAGGGAGGGAGGGAGGCATAAATATTTAATGCATTTCGACGCGCTTCCCCCTGGGACAAACATAACTTTGAAAATCGAGTCGAGCACGCCACGAATTTGTACGTGCGTGCACATCAGGTTTTCGTCGGCTCCCTCCCCTCACCCCTCATTCTCATCTACCCCCTCTACCGCCCCACCTCCATCACGCATTATTCCAAAGCTACACTGCATGCATGACTGCTTTTGTTGGAAATTTTATGGTCGTGGGGGCGCGCCGAGGATTCCCCGGGTCGTGGATAAACCCTCTACCACCCCCCTCTTGTTTGCCGTTATTAAAAGCTGAGGATAAACAGTTTAATTTATTTCACGCATTATACGGTATTGGTGATATAAATTGTGGAGGTATTGTTACGGGTGTACATCTAACACGTTTTTTCACACGTCTCAGTCTTTTACTCCATCAAATAATATGCACTCCGTTGGACTCTGTTCTAAACGAGGAACAGAAATGTTCTCTGACGAGACTTGAAGATTGATCTTTCGTTGAAAATTAACGAAAACAATTTTTTGGATGAAATGTGAGACGAGTGCATCGAAATTTAGACATAAATAAGTGTTTCAGATTGAAAGATTCTCATCGAGGGAGGAATTATCTGCTTATGGGGAATACTCATGTCAGATTGAGCAGAAGGAATAGAGATCTCTTGAAGAGCTTACTGATGATGTAACTATCTTTCAAAGAAGAAAGCTTGTAGAAAATGCCTGTAATACTTGACAGAGTGAACTAGAATATGATGTGATAGAATTCTCAAGCTAAGAATGCCTCCATTCGTGAAGAACAATTTTGAAATTCCGTTATACTTCTCACCTCGGAGGTATTTATCCTCCGTGTAAGAATCCTAGAACTCCATTTTTCTGCTCCCTTTGTCAAGATTACGAACATTTCGTAAAAGTGATACATCCCTTTTCTCTCCATCTTGAAGAACGGCATAATTCAACGAAGTTATTTTTCACCTTGTGCGAGAATGTGATTTATTTTTCATTATTTCTCAGATCAAATTAATCTACTGCGAGAAGAATTTTCGTATTTCTTTGAAAAGTCAGAAGTTTATTCTCTTCTCACAGAGAGGGTGTTTGTGGATGCATCTGCATGGGGTTAACTACGAGAGAGGAATGTTACTTCGGAAAACATCAACACAAGTGCAAACGAAGAGTAAGAATCTCCCTCAAACAGGCGCGTTAAAACAAGCCTTCTGTAGTTGGTAGTGTGTTTGGTTTTCCAACGAGTGTTTACGAAGGCTAATCGAAAAATTGTAAGTGGCCTGACGCGCCTCCTCCAGCCTTACTTGGAGTTTAGAAACCAAGAGGCGTTAATGTTTGTTGAGAGAAGGGGAAAGAACGGCTTCCCCCGTGTGATGCTTGATTTCTAGTATTTCGGAAATAAGACAAGAGCTGGAGTGATGGAGCGTCGGGCTGTCTGCAATTTGTCTTCATCGCGAACGTTCATTTGGGAAATTCTTCGCGTTTCGAGCAACGCGAAGACGATTAATTTAGCCAACAGTGTATTTTCGAATATGTAAATAGGTTGAAAAAAATTACCTACTACTTTTTTCACGAATTTCAAAGTCTTCGGAATTTTTCTTGATTATTATATTCACCTAAAAAATTTTAATTTCATTTTCTCTTCGCGTATGACCTACATAGTCGCGCATTTACCAAATATTCGATAAAAGAGAATCAATAACTTCTCAGTAATTCATTTTTCCATTCCTATTTTTCAATCCCTAAATTTTTAAAAAAATTAATGTCCAGAACATTTCTCATACTTCAAAAAAATCGCTGGAGTCTGAAATTTTAAAGTAATAAGAACCTAGAGTTCATAATTACTAAAATTACCATTAGCTGAAAATTCTGGAGCTGAGGAATGAAGATGAACATGAGAATTTAGGTCACCCACACTAATTGAAAATTCATCAAACTTTCTGTAGAATTTCTGTCCAAAATTCAGATTATATTCATCAAATATTTGATAGCACACCCACTTTATGAAAATATTCATGACTAGCATCATTGCTCCCAACACATCAAAATATTTGATTAAACAAAGCTCGCAACTCCCTAACGTTCAAGTGAATCCCCCTCTCAAACGTACAGAAACGCATTCATGCTTGCAACCACAGACGATGGTACCATAAATCTGATGGTTTCATTAATCCACCTGGGCCAACGGCATGCACTTCGAAATATATCCTCTCCTCCCCCCGTTCACATTGCCCGCTAGGCATACAGCGTCTCTGGCATATACACCAGCGTCAACCAATCGTGGAGTATACAATCGAGGGAAGGTACAATTTGTGGTTAACACTGGAAATTCTCTACCTCCTCGTACCCGTGTCTACACGCATGACCGTCATAATTCCCCATCCAGAATTTTACAACCCGCGGAAAAGCACACGCGATCCCTCTAACCTCCATTAACTCTCGTCACAATCAACATTTAACATGTCCTGTATGGTTCTCATGACGTTCTCTGACATTTCCAGAGAAAAATCTTGTCCCAGGTACATCGAAGAATAAAAAATATAAAATGAACGAAGAGAAGAAAAAAAAATTCGAAGAAACATGAATATCGAAGAGAAACACGAACCATTTGTCCGCCTGTGTCGTCTCCCTGTCGTTATCTCAGTATCGAAATATGTCCGAGCAGGTATATGAGCTTTCAATCGATCCGAATGATCAGTCGTGCTCTTGGTACTAAAAATTGTATTTTTCTTTTTTAAACTGGTAGAAAATAAAACTTGAAAACAAAACATTGTAACTCCCTTGGATCGTTAAAAAATAGGCACGGTCCTGTTTTTCTGGTGGTGAGTGACTTTGTGTGGGTTCGCCAGCGATGGTTTTACGACGTTTCAGTTATCTAGCGTGTTAATCTGCCCGTCAATTAGCATTCTCGTTCGTGTATTTCGGATCAAAGAGTGAGAATTTCTTCGTGCGCCAAAGGGGCATATCCCGTGTGTCATAATTTAGCTGAGAATTTTTTTTTTGTGGAGCTGTGACAAATGAATCTAGGGGTAATCATGGTGGATTTATGATGGGAATAGAGTCATTTCAGGTACATAATTTTTTATGAGTTTTCATTTCAACTGTGGTGATTAGTATGATAATTAATACTACATGCGTTGAGATATTTTCATCCCAGCATTTATAATGATTTTCCTGGTCTTAAAAAGTTAATTAACTGTTCCTTTTAATAGTATCAACCAGAATGTTCTACCTAGACGATTTTCCTATCTAATTATAGTGATTAACACTTCCTCGTATCGGAACATTGTCATTATTTCGGGCCTGATAAGACGATAATGCCCGTTTATTCAACTTCCCTTCAAAACATTCTCTCAATGAAAGAATATCATTGATTATCAACCGTCAATTAGCATTAACAAGGACGCAGAGATAAGACGGATGGGGTTGAAGTTGTACCGACTTAATTAAATAAAGGATGAAACCAGTGGGTCTGATGAACTTTGGGTGATCAATACACCATGCAAATCACCCGGTGGAGAGTAAAATTGTGAATGGGGTTGGATATATTGATTGAGTAGGGAAGGGCTGTCATGCCAATATTTAATTATTCATTATCTTACTCAATGACGCATTAAGCATTAATGAAACTCCCAATTTTGTTAGTCGTATCTCAAAAAATCGAAACATTCATCTTTAATTACTCTCCATTCAGGAAACACGAGGTTAATGCGATGGGATACATTACACACATTTCCAAGTCGCGTTAGCACACCGAGAATTTAATTATTCCTGTCCCTTTGCCACACTCATCGGCATATTAATCGTATGTTAATTCAGGAGCGTATCGTTAATACCTCGGGGCTAGTGTGTATTTTATTAAACGCTTCCCTCACTCGGCTTTCAGTGCGACTGATTATCCTCACATATTATAAGCTTTATTTATTTTTTGTTTCCTGAAAGGGAGGTGTGAGAGTCGACGAGCATGCTCGTTGATTTTCACATGTACATCTGCATAACAGTAGTGACGAAGCTTCTAGACATTTATGGTAATCAGTGGCACATCTTGCCGGATTGCATACCTCCGGGCCACAGTGTGGCATGTCATTTCATCCTGTGAGTACTTTATACAAATATCGTGAATTTTTATTACTGACGCACTTCTGATACTGTAATTTAATATGTGCCATGAATTAAATGACTCGTAGTTTATTTCAAGGTTGGAATTGCAACTCCATTTTCGGTTTGTGATCAATTATATGGTAGCGAAGTTGTTAAAGAACGACATAAAATTATCTGAAGAAGGCTATTCATGATATTTGCTCCGAATATCTGAACTGGCTTACAAAGTTATCTACAAAATGAGTTCTTCTACTGCGAAATGTCAGAAGACGTTAGGAAAGCAATTTCCAGATGATAAAATAGAACCTAGATCAGTTTCTTTCTCAAGTCCCGGATTAAAATTCCCCATTTGGAAAATGCAATTTCTCCAATAAGAATTTTCCAATTATGGATATTGAGAATTACCCCGATTTTCTTTTCCATCCCTACTTCCAGCATTTCCAATTCAATAATTTTCAATGATGTCGAAAATATGCGAAAGGTTATATAAATTCCTTTCTTTAATATAGTAAATGACTTACAGTTTTTCGGCGAGCACAGTCAAATCCCCCGGCACCTGAGTAAGTCCTCTCTCCGCGCAGTCAAGCTCCTGTCCCTGGCAGGAACACGCCCACGGGCATCTCCCTCCATTGAGATCCTCCATAGTACCAGCATTATCAAAGTCAAAATCCCCTAAATCAGTGCTGGGTGAAGCACCACCAAGCACAGACAGTACAAGTAGCAGTCCCCAGGCGCAAACCACCGAACCACAACTGATGCCCAACAGGCGCATCGACCACCTTGGTGTCATGGCACGTGCCATAGCGAGTAGCTTCTCGTTTACACTCTTGACCTTCTCGTTAGATCCCTCGAGTATTTCCACGAATTTTCGGGAGCGTTTGTTATCGCTGATGTTTGTAACACGATCAATGTTCTGAGATGGAACAATCACTCTGGTGCAAATATTCAATTGTCCGTTAAACTGTTGGACACTAGAACGATTGATCACAGCTTCTAGGCTTTGTTCACTGGGATGAATATGTGTAATTGGTTGATATTCAGATGATTCGATAACTCGTGGATTGACACTAATGTTCAATGGTGATCTTTCGTTGAATTTGTTAGGAGTATTGCAAGCCAGGGGAACAGCATTGGCAACGTTTGCCGCAGATACTGGTGGTTCTACAGCATCTGACTGGCCCGTTGGGGGGCCAAGTACAGGGCCCCCTTCTCGGCCGTTGGACCCTGCCTCGCCTACACCGGTGTCCACCACTAACCCCAGTACCCGATCCTGCTCATCCCGTTGGGGCAAGGCCGGTGACTTTATCTTGATGCTGTTCAATGTCCGATTTTATAAACGTACCCTATTTGCAGGGTACGTATTCACTTGTTACAAGGAGAAGTTTAATTGGTGATTTTTTTTTTCACTGGGATACCACCTAAGGTGGAGGGAATGGGGGTTATTGATTGTGGAATTAAAGTTTATGAGGCTGTGGGTTATCGAGGTTTGCGTTTTTTAAGGCGGGGTTTACATTGATGAAGGCGCTACTTTGCTCTGCTTGATGAGGAATTCGGAATGTGCGTAGGCATCACCTGGAATCATAAATAAAAAACTGAGGTGAATGAGGGTTATTAATACTGGCAGGTCTTGAGTAGTGAGAGAGATAATTTTTTTTTCATCCTCAAACCATTCATCAAATGACGAATTACCCAAAAACCTTCTCATTTCCGGTTTTTTAAAAAACAAATGAGAGAAGGTAAAAATGTTGATGAAACTGAGGTGTCTTTGACTAATACCGTTGTTGGTTTTTCTTTCTCTATTAAAAACTTCATGATTGCACGATGCAAAACCACAAGTCAAGTTAAGTGAAGTTGTGGTTTTTACGAGTTGAGACCGGAGAGAAAGAAAGTAAAGAATCTTAAGAGCGATGACTCGGCGAGACTGACGAACGAGGTAAGTTAGATATCATCCTTGCAAATCCTCCGAAAAGCGAGGGCGGTACGGTAAAATATTAAAATTTCAGAACAGTATTCTTGATTTGAGACACTTGACGATAGACGAGAGAAAAGGGAAAAAAAATGGAAAAATTGAGGGGTAAACAATTGCGAGAAGTAGAAGAGAAGAACCACCCACAGTGTGTAGTTATAAAGTGGAGCTTCTGTGCAATATCGAAAAGTAGGAGAAAAATATGCTTCCGTGGCACAATCAAAGCTACGAATGCATTCCAAGCACGCTCGGCAGGAGTTTCGAGGCATATTGGAATTTTTCTTCGGTACATACAGCAGCTCGTACTCTTCCCTTCTCATTTTACAACCCGCGATATCTGTACATCCTTTCCAGATGTTGTCTGACAAACGGGGTAGGAACAACTATGAGTTTTTATGAACGCTACATTCTCAACTGCAATGATGGAGAGCATGTCTGATTTTTGGTGTGATTTATTTTCCGATATCGTGTGCTTAATGGAATGCTCCATTTGAATCAAATGAATACCGTCAGTGGTGCATGCTGTTATCTATTACCCGGATTCAATTCAATTCTTATATTTTTCATTTTCTTAGTCATTGATATTTCTGCCTCGTCAACCGATAATTCAGCAAATTATCACGTCTCATAGATTCATGAATATTGTATCGTCCTATAAGATTCCTTCAAACCTTGTAAATTTTCGATGTCTTATCAGATATCTGGGAAAATTCACTCGTGGATATTCTGATGAAATCTCCATACTGTAGAGAAAGAATCATGGATGGAAAGCCATTATAGGATAAACTACTTCTATAATACATCGGCAGATAGTTCAAAATTTATAGTTCGCTATTCCTCCCACTAGTTATTCAAAGCCTGAGACGATTCTGAATATCAAATAATCCAATTGTCCCTAAATAAGCACCAGATCATAATCAATCAAGTCTCCCAAACCCCCCTTGATTTCCACTTCAAAACTAACAAAAAATCACATTGACACATCTCGCATCCATCCAAACTGATCAAAACACCCTCCCTGAAAATGCGATAAATACATCCGTGTTATATAGTTCCATCCATACTCTCCGAGGATCGATAATTCGATTAGCAGTCGCTCGGTTGCCGTTCGTGAACAGTTAAGGTGCCTGAGAGATGCAAGGAAAGCTCTCCTCCCCTTTTGCCAACTATCTCCAACTGTGAGATACTAAAACGCTAGAGCATTAGTTACTGTGTGAGAAATACATACGCGCGAAATATTCCTGGAGTACTCTCGATCGGATAATATGTCTGCCCCTGTGATGTCGAACGCGAAGGCACCCGGAAAGTGCAGAAGTGAGAGAGACGGGAGAAATCGAGGGGGAAGGAAAAAGGAGAGAACCGATATTAGCTGGATGCCTTGTCATCGACCTCGGGGGTCTTGTCGTTGCATTAATTATGGATGCTGGTGAATATTAATTGAATCGAAGTGGCAACTTTTTTCCTTTCCTTGCCTGGCTGATGAGTCTCGAGGGCCCTCCAAAGGCCGTAGACAAGGGTGAGGGGTTGGGAGGATGGATCTCCCTTCAATAAGGAGAGGACGCACATATGTCCGAGGGGTTCCAAGCCAAAGACGAAGAAATCGAATTTCAACTGAGGGCCAGTGCTCTTCTCCTCACCAAAGTCACTTGAAGGCTACCCCCAGTTACTCTGGCCATCACCCTGGAATATAGTGGCCAGTGGGAGGGGAGAAGTTCAAAGGGAAACGCTGGATTCACTGGAAAACCTAATTTGTGAAAAAAAAAAAAAGTCCAACGTCCAGGGAATTGTCTTCAGAGGAATCCGCCCGAGTTTCTTCCTCCAACGATTGGATGAGAAAAAAAATGAGAGCTCGAGGTTCTGGTTCAGTTGAAACTAAGTGACACGAAAAGGGACGATCCTGACGCTGGTGAGAGAAAAAAGTCGAATTTTTCTTGTACTTCATTTCAACTGCTGGGTTCAATTTCCTTTGCCTTTCATGTGAATTTTTTGATGGATTGATTCATCAAAGACGGAACTCAGGTGGGAATTACCTACATTCTTAGAAGGTGTGAATTATAATTTCAGTCGACCAACCCTCGTTGTCAACGCCTTGATTTTCCAACTGTGATATAAACTTGGGTCAACGATGTTTATCTTAGTTACAACCAAATAAATCTTTGCGAATTGTTGGTAGTCAAGATTGAACCAAATTGATCCCAGGATCAAGATGGATACTTTCTAATTAACTCTTTTCTCGTAAAATGCCAATACTGAGGCAAGGTTTAGTGCAGTTTTTCAACGCTGAGACAATTTTGGCTCCCAGGGAAAAAGAATTCTGTGTTCACCTGCCCAGATGAGCAAAAACGAAATGTAATGATTTAAATTTCGAATGTCTTGGAAGAAATTTTGCGACTAATTTTCATCTCATCCAACCAAAACTAGAAAAATGGGCACTTTTCAAAGAGCAAGAAAATGTGGTAATTTTACACAACAATTTTTTTTCTGGTGCAGTCAAGTTTCCTTCACCACCTTTACCGTTACAATCTTATATCGGATGGCACCGTTGAACTGAACTTCGCATGCATTGGTCCGTTCATTCCAATTTAGGTATGTCCTTAGAGGATAATAACACAGTATAGAGGTAGACATCCGCATTCAGGCCTTATTTGACAATTTAGGGTCTTTCGGAGTGGGCTTTAAAGTACGAGAGCAAGGGTGTCCCGAGTAACCGATATCGACTTCTTTTTTCAACTGACTAGTACAGGGAAGGCCCGTCCTTTTTCCGACCAATATTGTGTGGTTCTTATCTCGTATACATTTGTAAACCACTCGGGACAAGAATTTTCCCAGTTGGAGGAGTCGAGATAACGAGTGTATGTGAGGGATAAGAGTGTTGCATTTCCATCTCAGGTATATGTCGATAGCAACCGCACCTATCGGCAGACATAGCCATGTCGTTAAGATCCATTTTTCGGTCTATTTATCTTGTATTTCGTTTTTATTCCTACAGGAGTGACTAAAAGGCCTCAAAATCCCCCCATTCGCGTGGATTTATTGAATACTTCATTACGTTAATTCATTCAATCACAATAATTGAAACCAAAGCAAGAAGAAGTTGAAAAATATTATTCATTTGTTTCAATAATTCATGCTTATGATCAGCAGGAAGTATCTACCAGTTACCTAAATCACATAAACGCCCCTCTGTGCCATGAATTACACCCCATTTAATACTCCACGATTTATAAATACCGATATATTGATTCCACTCTGATAATTAAGTCTGTTACTGTATTTATAGAGGCATGAGAGAGTACATCCATAACTCTGTAGGTAGTATCACAGTTCAACGATGCGTTTATTAATTATTGTTTTACCCGATGTATCTTCCAACGTATACAATGCATTTGAATGCACTAGCGCGCTTTCCCACTAGTCCCGCAAATGCATCGAAACCACAGAACGTGCTTTCTCCACTCAAAGCCAGACTCGAATATCATTATCGAATTTCACGTTGACTGGTTAATGCCAATGATTTTATTATCGAGATATTTCAAATATGATATTGTTATAGATTTGGGGGTATTTCGGTGTTATAAACCGCCGGTTAGCTCAGGGGATTCAACTAGAGTTGAAAAACTTTCACGGGATTAAATGGACAGCTTTGTTGACTAATGTTGTCTGTTATTATTATTTCCATGAAACAAGGTAAATGACAACTTTGGTTTTGATGGCATCGGTTTAGCGAATTATAATTTGAAAAATTAAATTAGAAATTGATATATTCTATCGCACAGTTATAATTTTTTCGTGAGAGAATTGGTGGATTCGTCTTGTGAAGAAAAGGCTTATGAAATTTCAAATTCTACGTGGAAGTTAATGAGCTTCTGGGGTTTCATTTGTGCTTCATTTCAAGAGGAAGAACAGTAATACGATAAAAATTACCGGTATTGGGCACGGAAAATGTAGATAAAAATTAGAATAGTTTTCATCGTCAACACGATAACTGAAGATAACTGGGACTTGGACTGAGATCATCCGATTGATCATGGATAAAATTAAGAATGTATTTTAGGTAAGAACGAATTACGGGTAAGAGTAAAGATAAGGTGCCCCTCCGTATTGCCACTCTATTGCGCTCTTCTTAGTGTACTTATGAGAAGATGAAGAAAATTGTACATTGCTACACATGTGAAACAAAGTAGTTGTTGACGAGCAGGAGGCTGAGCCGAAGGCGAAGTCTGTAATCATACTCACCAGGAAATACATTTTTTTTCCTGTGTATCGTACAATATTTTATTATGCTGATGAGAAAAAGGTCGTTTTCTGCGAGCAAGAAGTGTCATTTTTTACAAGAATTATAAAGCTACTCTTCCCTCAAGCTAAAAAATAAAACTAAGTTCAGTTAAATTGCTTCAATCAACAGATTTGTTGGAGGTTTGAAAAAATATACATTCCGAGAACATTAAAAAACATGCGATTCCAGATATCTTCATAAACCTCCATGATTCAATTCAATCACTTGCTGTTCTCACATATCATATTCAAATTTTCATAAAAAAAACTCTTTTCATGATAATGAAGAAGCGTGAGAATTTTTTCCCCAAATGCATGAGAAAGAAATTCACTCCAAATTATCTCCTCCTCCCTGACTTTCGTTGGAACAAAGACCTCAAAAAAAACGGGCAAAAAAGGAAAAACGTAAATTAAAAAAAAGGGGGAAATTCGAATAATGAGGAGTATGTACGGATGCTGTAGTAAAATGATCGGCCCAGTGGCGGCATACACGCACATGCCAAAGGCGAAACCCAAAACGAGTCATTACGCCCCCTCACCTCTTGCCCCCACTTTCCATAAGTATACATCTCCCTTTTATATAATATCTCATCACCCCTCCAACCCCATATCCACATTCTTCGCGTTATATTCCTTTTAACTTCACCCATTATTTTCATGCGAAAATAACGAGAGTAACATTCTCAAATTCTCAGTATAGATTTTTGTCATTTCTCATATACAGTTGAAGTGAGATGCCGGGGAATTTACAAAAGAAACGAATTGACTCTGAAAAATTGAAAGTTTACATTGGAAGGAAGGAATGTTTGGCCAACGCTGGAGCGTCTAATGGCCCGCGCGAAATGGATTTTTGAAGTTCTTTTTTTTTTCTCCCTCGTTTTTTCGTTCTCTCTCATTTCCTTTTGGCAATGATTTCGGGGAAGAAGTGGTGCTGCGAGTGAGGGAAAGGGGAGAAAGAAGATGAGGATAACCGAGACTGCATTGAGATTGCTATATTCTCGCACTGTGATCGATATTGGTTGGTTTGGAGGACTTGGATATCGTCGATTAAGTACAGTGAGACTCGCCTTGAGACTACGATGAGGCTTCCATCGACGTAGAATCTCGTGTTTCTTCCCTCCCTATAGCGTTTCTTCTCACTTCAGAGACCCCAAAGGAGAATATAAGAGAGGTTGAGGTGAAGAAGGAGGGGGGAGAGCGTTACCCGGGGATATTAGGTTTCCCAGTGCGGTTTTCAACCACCCACTCAATCGTCTGATCGGTCGACTTCGCCCCAGGGAAATCACACTAGATACGGCTCTTTCATTCATCCCTTATTCCATCGGTTGGACGGTGGTGAGGGGGGGAAGTCTGTCTCACCTGCATTGGAATAGCAGTGCGGAAGGATACTGGGTTTACTGGGTTCAAGTAAGATTATTTTGACGAGCTGTGCAGAATGATGGGTGTCTTGTTCAGAGAATTGGTGAGATGAAAAATAGAGGAACGTCAGTATTTTGATGGAGGGTAGTACGTTATTGAGGGACAGCATGAATTTCATTTGATCTTCAACTAATGAAATTCCTTTAGAGTTTAGTTCGATATGTGAATTTACTGATAGAATGATTCAGTTATTCCAACAACGAATAGCTCACTTGGATGGCGAATGTCAACTTAAATAATAATAATCAAACATACCATTTGTTTGTAATAACTACTCCGTTCTATCAGTGTAAAAAATACTCGATTCAATTCCAGATGTGGTTGAATGAAAGATTATTTTACGTGATTTGAAAGAAAAAAAATTCAATCAAAATCGCATGGAAAATCACGTAACACCGAAGTCACTCTCATGTGAGAATTCCGTACGATCACACAAGAATTTCCTCAGCCCATCAATTCCATCCACACCTACCCCCTTTGTCTGAGCTGTGAACGGAATTACGATAGGACACTATTTTTTCAGGCTGCCTCCATTCCACCAGTGATTTCGTGCAAAATCAATTTATCCGTTGATACAACGAAGAACGAACGCTGGATACTTTTTCCTCCCGTCGGAGAAGGCTGAAAAAAAAACGACCGAGAAACCGGGAGATACAGAGAACCACGCCAAGAATGTAACGTTATTATAACCCGTGGAAATGGAAGGATGTTTTTCCTTTTACTCAGAGTGGTTTCTAAGTCACGTGTGGACCATTACGATGAGCCTCCTATCCGAAAAGGGAGAACATGTGCCCATGGGAGATATGAAATACGTTTTTTATTCACCAACTTGAAAATTAAATGGATGGAGATAAATATCGATTGGCGAATAGGTCATACTATTCATCTCTGAGTTCTGAGATACTTGAAAAATCATTTGAGAGGGTACATTCTCCACCGTATTCAATTCGAAGATACTTCTACTCACGACCATTTGTTCTCAATAAACTCCTCCATATCTCCTACGACAAATAGCGAATGTCTTGTTGGGAGAAAAAAAAAGGTTCTTTCACTGATAGACGACTATAAAAGGCGCCTATACTCATCACTAAGTGCTTTCTTATCACTCCGACTTTGATGTCCAGTACATCGCCGTCTAAATGATCCTGCCCACCTCCCGTTCGTTATTACCCCGAGAAAACCAACGCGATTAAAATAGAGAGACCCAGCTAAAAATAAAATAGAAAAAACCAATTGTCCCGTCTTTGTTCCATCTCTTACATCCGGTACGAGTGACTCCACGGTCTATTAAATCTCAGTGCGGGTAAAAACTTTTTACCGAATTCTATTTGTCTTTTCCTCTCCTTCCTTTCCCACTTTTCCTTTCTCCTTCCCTCCCCCCCCCTCGTTATTCGTTTGTCGACATTTTCTCTTTGCGCTATCTCTTCCATGCTCCGCCAATCCCAGCCACTTCCGGACGCCGTCTTAGCATCCCAAAAAGATACTTTTGGAGTCCTCCTCTCTTCATTCAGTATATCTCCTCCGGTCCGCGACTCTCCTCCGAAGTTCCGGCGACCAAACACTAATCGGTCTAGACTCTCGTTTCCCTTTCATACCCCTCCCCCACCCCCTACTTCTGATACTTTTCATTTTTTTTTCTCTCCCAAACTCAACTCTTTCTTTCTCACTCTGTTGTCTCGAGCGCAACGAGACCGAGAACGAGAGACGAACGACTCGAGTGCAAAGAAGTTTCTTCCTCTAGACTCGCGAAAGACGGCGCGCAACCAGAGGCGAAATGAGTTTCTTTTTTCTTTCATTTCTGTGTTTCTTTTTTTTTTTTTACTTTTCTTTTTTCACTCTTTCCTATGCCTCGCAACTTGCAGCCTACACTCAGACTATCTTGCTATTAATCTCGTGCTCTGGCTTTTCTCCGTACTATCGCTCTCCATTTCGAGGTTAGATAAAAACAAGACGATTCGCCTCAGGATGACTTTGATGTTAAACTGTCTTGATATAAACGTGTATTCACTTGCATAAAATTCACTTCTTCGAATTTCTACGATTTTTATTTCTCCTTTTGCGACAATTTCTTTATAATTTTTTCTCAGAGGCATTCATACACTCGGTTGGTCAAATAGAAATGGAGATGTCAATTCGGAGGAGAGCATGAATAGATATGAAAAGAAACTGGGGTCTCGCTTGACTGAGTGTATTCAAATCTTACAGCTATGGGCTGAAGAGTTTTTTCTTCTTTTCACATAATTTTCTCATTCATCGTGTCATTCTGCTGAGTGAATTGCTGTTATCGAGCAAGTTCCTCATTTTCTCGTTAATTTTTTATCATTTTAGCAACATCATCGTGACGACATTACGGATAAAGGATAGACTGTGTGTTACTTCTAGATGGGATGTCAGAAGTCTTTTAATATTAGTGATGACCATAAATTCAGCTGATGAAGCTATTAGTTCGCGATTAATATTCCCGAGTTTTTGGTCATTATGATTCCTATTCCATAAATGTGAATATAAAGATATATGAATTTTTTACTTTAGTTCAAGTATTCTGCGAAGGAATGACGATGTCACGAGCTAAAATTTCACGATTGTTCAACGCGTATCTGCTGACACCGACTCAAATATTTAATGTGCATCATATCTTAATATAGAAATCTCAGAATAAATATTTTCCATACTAATAGGATTTCAAGCTTTCAATCATATTGCGAGATACACCCCACCAACTCAATTATAATGACACGATGTCAATTCTGTATTTATGCTGTCGAAATCAAGCACATGATTCTATGGTGACGCGACAGAAGCGTTTCAATTTGGAATAGTTCACATCCACATCGCTCCGTTCACGAAGTGATGATCTTTGCAAGAATGATTGTCACATTTAAAGATTGTTAAAGTCAACATTCGTTAATGTACCAATCGTTGGAAAGTACATGCTCCCCGAGTAGAACATGAAATACTGCAATATCCCAAGTCAAATCTCCATATTCGGCTTTACTTTGTGACATATCTCACATCACATCAAGTTATAAAGTTCAATTATGACTTATTAGCAACTTCATCACCGATGTTAGCCCCCCAACCACCTCCCAAAATACCATTCCAACTTTAACGGTCCAGTCTTAATGGTAAATCCATAACGATTCTGTCACTTCTACTTTCGACGATAGCTAGACAACTCCTGTTCATCTTCATTCTCACTTTCTTTTATTTTCCAACTCAGCCCAACCATGTTTCGTCCCTGTTTTTACCCCACGGCTTTTGCTCTCCGCAATCCTTTTCCCAGAGTCTTTCTTCAGAGTAGAATGGGAAGTGAGTGCTCTCCTCTATCTTCCTCTCATCCTTTTTTTCCCTCTATTCCCCGCTCAGCCCCAACCACTGCGGAAACAATCCCGCGAGAGAATCGTGGATCGCCACCATCGGTCTTCCTTCCTCATGTCCGCCAGCTGAGGGATCGATTCGAGGTGATAATGTTGAAGTGAAAGAAAAAAAAAAAGTGAAAAAGCATCGAAAGAACTAATCTTGAGTCCTACGACAGGAGAAAGAGAATCCACGGTGAAGGGACGCATTTTGTGTTGAGGAGCCAATAGTCATTTCCAATGAAATGGTGTGAGCATTCTTCGCAATGTCACTGGTGATCTCCTTTCCCCCCCCATACAGTTTGAACCCAGGAGAACGATAAGACGTATGTCGTAACCATTTTCCATCCCATTTGTCTTCATTCCTACGGTTTATGAATGTCATTTCCCTGGGGTGCAATTTTTTCCAACAAAGAAGTATCAATAATATCATCCGGTTTTTTGACGTTTGAAACAATAAATTGGTTCTGACGATCATGACTACTGGAATTATACTTTTACGAGAGCAGAATCATTCGGAGAAATGAAATGCTTTGTGAAACTAATTTTGAGGGCTTGTTGCGAGACGGTTGGAAATTGGGTATTAAAGATGTTATGACGTCGTTAAAATTTGATACAGTTGTGGCAATGAACCCTCCGAGCTTTCAGCTTGTTCATTAGACAATTTGTGGGGCGACAAGAATACATTTCTCAGGATATCCAGCACTACAATAGCTTGACAACACAATATGAAGATTGATTTTTGATAAAATAAACTCAGCGATAGCCAGCCACCAACTCTGTCCGTAATAATTTTTCTCTAGCCCATCAATTAATAGAAATTCGTAATTATTCAACATCAAAATGCAATATATTTATTATGAGTTCATCTCAACAAGAATAAATTCATCGTCTCCCTCAGTCTAACGGAAAATCTGAGAACCCATTGGATGGCACCATTGAAGCATGTTATTCCCTTCACCATCGCAGCCATCAAAGTATAAAAATTTATTATTCCATCAGCCGTTGTGATTTGCACTCACGGGAGCAGTGACCTCACCCAACGTCATGTGTACACAGCATTCGTCACAAAAAATGAGAGCAGGCGTCACGTGGTTCGAACAATCAATAAATACCACTGCATCTACATTTTTTAAGTATCATCGGACAATCAATAATAACCCCCGATATGTCTGTTATACCAATTCCCGCACGTTGTTCTACACAAACCAAAGCTCTCGACATTTCTCACCAAACTGACCTTTTTGATCAAACTTAATGACAACTCCATACACCTATTTTTTCCCATTTTTTTTTCGCTATACTTTTTACGACGAATTGTGATTGCAAGCGACATATCGACGCTTTCATTCGCGATATCCGTTTCATTGACCACCCCCTCTTTCACCCCTGTCATCGAGCCAATATTGACGTGTCACAAGTGGATTTGACGGATCCCTCGATTACGTGTCATCGAGACTATCGTGCATCGGTCCCTTCACCGCGAAAATCGCTTTTACTCTTATCTCCCACACAACCACCAACCAAAAGATATTTATACACACTGTGTACATCTACTATCACCACAGCTTCCTCTTTCTTCCCCAACCCCCCCGAAATGCGTCGGTGAATCGAGTCAATGTGCCTGCTGCACACAAGATACCAAGATTCACCGTTATCTGGTTATGAATAACACTTCTCGAAATTGTCTCTATACGACTTAAAGATACGCACCGAAGGTATTTAAATTGCACTCACAATTTAATGCATTTTAAAAAATCGCGTCTCTAGATTTCTGAAGATAACGCGTTAACTTTATATCCCTCTTCCGGGATTAAAAAAAAAAGTGTAAAACCTCTTATCGCTCATTCTTTCCCGAGATTTACATATCAGATTAATGCGAGCCCACAAATTCTCCGATCGAATTTTCCATTCTATAATTTACCATTTAATGACTTGATTTTGGGTTGCTGCACTCTCACAACCATCAGCTTATTTATCTTTTTTCTGTAATGACAATAATTACATAATTTCCATAATCTGGACTAGTCTTTCATGCTTACAAGAGCTTCATTGCTGCTAGCCTACGTGCATTTAGTGATGCTCTTGCGTGCGTTCTCATCGTCGCCCTCGTGAACTGACACACTGTTGCCCTCCCCCCTCCCCCTCCCCCTCACAGGTCGCCCCACACCCCCGTACCAATCTACACATGGATGAATACAGCAATACAGTACAAGGCGAACGTGCCGGGTGGCCATAGAGGAACGACCAAGCGACGTGTTTTTACGTAAGATAGTGATCGTGGCACGAGTTCGATTCTTTATTCCGCACAGGCACGGATCAGTCGAGAAAGGATCCGGCGCACGGAGGCCCAACTGCACCAAGTACCAGCCGTGGAATTTTCAACGTATCTCATCCTCTCTGGCTTCATTTCATCCCATATTCTCATCTTTCGTATATTCTTTTCAGTAATACTGTGTAGAGTAACATACATGGACACGCGAAGAAAGAAGTGGATGAGGTGGAAAGGTAAGAGGGGTAAAATCGTGGGGCTTCCCGTGAATTATGATAAACGCCGAGACTGCGGATTTTTATGGTCTCGCGAAGACCCGTTGAGCTCCTGGCTTGCCGAAAAATTCCACTGGTGAGACACTGGGGGCTTTCAGACATGACCCACATAACCTCAATGCCGAAAAAAAAAAATGACCCGGATGTCAAATAATGGTTAACAGGAAGTGGACGTGGAGAGATGTGCAAGGAAAAATTCTAGTACTCGGTACTAGGATTAGTGTGGAGCTTTTTTATCTCAGTGACGTCTGGGGTGAATTTTTTCCTATTCATCACACACACATGGAGGATGGAGTTCGAGAAAAATTAGCGAACAAGTCAGAGGTACAGTGAATTTTTCCCCATTGGTGTGGGGATATTTGTAGGAGCTAGATTCAATAAAAAAAAGCAGTTCAGTGGAGGTGAATGACTGGTCAATGTTATGTATTGATTTTTTTTCTACCGAATGTGGTCGGTACAAATTTACTTCCATTCATCACCACCTTTGGGGGGAAGAGGTGGAAGAAAATAAACTTCGATTGGTTGATGATCGCTTGCGTTGTGGACTGTAGGGGATGTGACCCTTTATGGATCGAACCAATCATTAACCGAACAATTTGAAATGCTCTGTTTATCAGAAAAAAATAACAATGAAAACCATTTTTTCCTCCTTTTTTTAATTCCTGAGATTATTCCCTCTACGAGACTCTCCATCGATATTCAATAACGTCTCACAATTTAGAGAGTTTCGTTTATCCATTAATTCATCGTTTATATGTAAGTATTGCATCGCGTATTTGCATAAAGAATAAAATACGAAGAAATTTCCGTTATAAAACACCGGTTGTTGATCTATGCAGCTTCCCAAGTTGAGGAGATACTCGGAGAACAAGTTTTTTCCTGAGAAAATAATCTTTCAATTGTTTCCAAAGAACATCGAGAGATAAATTTATCTTCTTGTTCTCAGAAGTAAGAGAAAATTGTCTTGATCATCGAATGATGAGACAGGTTGGCGGATGTCCTCAGGTGCTCAATGTATTAACAAACAGCAATATGTCTTGTTGTGAAAAATTCCAGTGGACAGAGGTACCATGAGCAAGGACTTTGAAGCGGTCTGACCCACATCACTCACGATATACTTGGTGAAACAGTCTCACTCGAATACCCGGATGTCAAATAACGTCCTGCAGGAAGCGAAAGACAGTTTACAAGGACCCATTGTCCGAGAGAATGTGTCGAATGTGATGTTTTTTTTTTTCCCTTCCTCTTTTTCTCTGCAAACTCTGTGCGCAATTTCCGCATGACTTCGAGTTGCCCGGAACAAATGAATTCCTCACCGTGTTTAGAAACGCTACAAAGAGTGGAATTCCCACTCACTACTCGGTGGTTTGATACGGGAAAATTACGTTCAAGTTGAAATGAGAATGTGGTAGAGGTTAGGTGGACATTCGGGATGAAGGAAACCACGTGACCCTCATCCGCTGGAGAAGGCGCGCATCGTTTTGCAGCGGAGGGATGCTTTCACCGACCGGGTTGACGGGTTATTCGTCGTGTAATTACTGCACCACGAGAACGACCAACGTCACTCTCCCCCCCTCCCCACCCCTTCCCATTGTCTCTGGGTCTCTTCAGGCACTGACCAGATGGAGAAGGGGGTTTATCGAGGGCTGACGGGGATATTTCGTACAACGAGAAAAGGGTGAAGAGTACAACGCAGACGAAATGATGAGGGGGCGGAAACAATTACCATTATCCTCAGTTTTGAGCTACTGTTACAACCCCTAGGTAGGTAGCAGCTTACCCCTGAGGTATGTCTTCTTCATTTGTATCATTTATTATTCCTCTGCCATTTTTTCCACTGGTTTCATTAGAGAAATACGATAATTGCGGCGCAATTTTATTAATAAAAAAAAAAAGAAACGTACGAAGTTGTTTGAACTTGAATAAAAAATTTTTTGAAAGTAGAAAGCCATTCCAGTGCAAAATAGATATGAAATAGTGATAAAAATGAGAAAATACAAATGGGCTCATTTCGGTGAGAAAAAATTAATAGTTGTTAAAACTACTCTTTCAATTTTAACATTTTTTTTTATTTCCCTACATCATTTCTGTTTTCTCCTGTCTCCCTCTTGTCTACCCTCCACTGGGGAATAGAGAATGTGGGTTTTATATGTATACACGTTATTTCAAGTAACTCACGACGCTGCGTATTATCCCCCCGAGATTCTGGGGGATGAGTTTTTCATGAAAAAAAGGGGATGGGGGCGAGCGATGGGCGGGTTACAAGGGGGATTACCGCGGACTACGTGGCATATGCGTTGTAGAACAGCCAAAGGAACGGAACAGGTGAAATCGGGCGTTCTATCTTGCATGTCCCCCCTTCACCGTCTCATGTTCCCTATAACCCCTCTCTCTGTTTTTTTTTCATTTCTCAGTTTCATTTTTTTTTGTGTACACTGCGGTGCGTGGAAAATCGATACAGTCTGGACGCACGAGAATGGTTGGATGAGAAGGAGTTGGTAAATTATGCAAAGTAAACGCGGGAATGGAGAGAATACAGTTCTCGAGTGTTATTTAATTTTATAATTGACTAAGTATTCTGGAATTAATTTGCTTTTTTATGTTTGCAAAAATTACATTTTACTCATTTTTATTCATCTTTATAGTTTGTGAATCTATTGAATGACCTTTGGTAGACATTTTTTACGCAGTAAATATAGAAATCGCACGAACTAATTATTTATACTCATATTCGTACATTAAATACATACGTTCTATGTACCAAGAGAATTACCCCGAACTCTCCACTAGTATTTATGTGTTCAAGGGATCATAATGCGTCCATTGGGAGTAAACTTGGCTCAACTTTCAGGTGTTAAACAGTTTAATAAATGAAAATTTACGATGTAAACCCTGGAATATCTCTGACGCCTCGGCATGCGACATCCGTCAGGTCCCGCATGAATAATTCAATTCTGCAGTTCTCATTTTTTTTTTTTTTCGTATTTTCACTTTAACGACAGACGAGGGAATGGGGAGAAATTAGTGCACATTTTCGAGGGGTGCTGTGTACCTTAAATAGGTCAAACGAGTCTCCAACGAGTGAAAAAAAAAATGTCAATGGGGAGGGAATTAATGTACAAGACATGTATGACATCGTGACTGGATGAAAGAAGGGAAAAACTGAAGAGGCAGGAGCATGAATAACACTTCAAGGACAACTTGTCTGATTATTTTATCCACTCATGAGGGCAAAATAATTGCAACTGCACGACAAGTAACGGAGCTCCGTGATCGTTGATTTTATTGTTATGGATCTAACAGGTTTTAGTGGAGTGTTCAACGAGGGAATATAGAATTGTCTGAAGATCGATATAAAGATCATTAAAAATGAAATATTCCTAAAGCCAATGACACCACGAAATGGTATTATCCGAGAAGTCTATCAATATATTTCCAAAATTCCGATAAAGCTTCAATGAATAATCTACTAATTTTTAAAAAAGAAATTTCCATAGAGAAAGGCGGACAGACAGAAGCGATTTGTTATGCTCCGATATATCGTGTTATACCCTAAGAGCAAACAAAGTGCTCATTTCATCACGTTTATAAGCTCAATACTTCATAATTTCATTAATAATAATAGTCCCATCAGTAGTTTCACATCGTGTATTACATATTCACCGCAGTTAACAATCTCATACCCGTATGTTTCATCCATTAGTCTGATAATTGAGAATAACTCCATTTGAACACGTTTTTTTCTTGGTGAAAAAAAAAACCTCCCAACGTAAATGAATCGCTCCCGTTGAGACGAGTGAAGAGCGTTTCGCCATTTTTCCCTCCCATTCTAACGTAACTTAAATGCTCAAGTGTATATTTGTTTACATTTGAGTACCGAGACGAATGGAGCGTGCAATTTTTCCTGCCAGTTGCACCGTGCAGTCTGTTTACATCGCACTCAGTGATGACTCTACTCCACTTCTTACCCGAATAAACACATAAACTTTCGTGTAATTTGCAACGAGCAAACTGTAATTACACATTTAATGTATTGGATCAAACTTTTCCACTCTCAGCCGAGTGTAAATCCAAGTGCAAATACGAATCAAACTCCATTTATTTCTCACCCCAGATGAATCTACAATATTTACAGAAATTGCCCGCACCATTTTTACGTTTTATTTGCTACCGCAGTAATAAGATTGAGAGAAAAAAAAAATTCAATCTCCATTTGACTTGTCCCCCAGAGCCGACTGGAATATTAATGGATGGCAAAGCAGGCGTTAGAAAAAAATGACAGGATCACGAAGGGACACGTTAAACGAAACGATGAGTTTAGTGCGCGTAAATGCCAACACGACGTGCCAGTGACACGTGTCATTGGGCCTTCTCCCTGTGACCCACCACCCGACCGCACACACCGCTTTCATACATGTCAATGTGCAGTGCGCTTTGCCTGTCCAAAGTTCTCTGTATCCATCTCACTCTCTCTCTCCTTTCCCTTCACTCCTGTATCGTGACAGCTCCTGTGTTCTCAAAAAATCAACAATCTCCTCCACTCATAAACGCTTTTTTTTTTCACCCTTAAACTTTTCAACACCTTCCGTTGAGTGGAAAGCACCTCATATACCTTTACGTTAGAAAAATAGAGAAATAAAATGAGAGATAATTTCATGCTAAAAAAATCGTTAAAACGCCGAGATACATGGAGGAAAAGCGCTATTATTCTATTAAAAAATCACCTATTCAAAGAGGAAAAAGCCATAAAATTTTCTCTAAAAAACAAGATATTTTTTCATCCTCCATAAACATGTAAATTCGCTATTTAACGGTGAAAATGATCCGGAATGATCGACATTAAATGTTGCTTACGAAATTGAATTTATTCTCATATCATTCAATATCCACGATAATTTGACTGCATTGAATCTAATTAATTTACATGTTGAAAGCTGATATCGAAAATGTAACAAATTTTCCATATTTTATAACCCCATAATTTTACCATTGCCGATTTTACATTCTCTTTTACTGCGAAATTTGACTACTGTATTTTACATCACATTATATCATGCGTTATCACGATCATTTTTAAAATTTATTCCACATGTACTCCCCCCGCTCATCCCCACCACCCGATTTCTCATCACGGCACAAAAAGAAGACCTTTAATGCATGAAAACGTATGCCCCCCATGGGCCAGCTAAGCGCCTAGCGCACATCCTCATTTAAATGAAATAAATCTTGTTACTCGTAATTTTCGTCCGACGGGTACCACAAAACTTGTGAAGCCAAGGAGAAAGATGAAGAGGAATGAACTCATGCACAATTTAAAGAGTAAAAAATATGTGAACGAGAGGTCTTCAAAGACACCTCAAAGCCGGCGCGCATCAGTGCCCGAGACGAATGGATTTTGTTCCATCATCCCGGCTTCGTGACCGATGAGCTCAATGATCTCGCGCTGTACTTTTTTTTATAAATCACTGATACTCTTCCCAAGGCCACTCAGCGTTAATAACGGGAATAATTTGATTAATATCTCGACACAAACGTTTTTCTAATTTTCTGTTAGAGTCGAATTGTTCGCCTACCGCGTGAGAACGTTTATAGGAATTCAATCATATTGAGTGTGGTTATTAATGACTCTAAAATATTCCAACATTTATGGGGGAAATTTATAATTTCGATAGGAGAAATCTGATAAATTTTTTTTTGCTAAATTCGGATAAACAGTTCGAAGTGAACTCACTTGACTTGGGTATATTTCACGATTTTAATAATGAAGAATATTATTCTGTTGCGAGAATGAGGGATATAATTAATATATTAGGGTAAGAGTTCCATGGAATATTATACCCGACGGGCAATGACACTTGACCCCCTATGGATAAATATTTAAATAATGCCGAGTCGTTAACTACAATATTCCGTAGATGCTACTTCCGCGGAGTAACGAGTAGATTAATGTTAGATGAGAGAAAATAATTCATGGCGAGAAGAAAATTTTCCAAGCAATGAAACATTCATCAGTTGGAAAAATACAAAAAATTTAAACCATTTTTATATTATCAAACACTTCCCTATCTCCATGGTTTTCTTTTCAAACATTTAGTTCATCAGTATTTCCCCGAGAATCTCTCTGAATAATTACCACCCCCAAATAGCCCCTCCTGAAATTAATACGCCACCGATACTGAGCTCGCTAATCGATTCCTCCGCAGCATGCATAACCTGCAGGCCTTAATCCATCCTCCCCAAACGAGAAACGGAAATCACCGTCAGTTAACTCATGTACATAAAACGCAAATGCATAATGCCCCCGCATCCCATTCCGCCCACCGAGAGCCATCGACATACAACCTTACGTTTTAATTCCATTCACAAATCGGGAAAAAATTGCCCGGGGCCAGGGCAAGCGGGATTTTGCAATCCCAAGCGGTCCACAAAACGAATAATAAAAACCACTCAAAGTATTTAAAATGCTCGCCGTTGCACAGGAATAACCGAGTCTCTCCCGGTATTGTTACCTCCCCACGATCCAGTCTCTTTTCTCTTTTCCCCTTTTTAAAATAATTTTTTTTTCTCTTCTACTACGTTTGCTCTTTCCCTTCAACTCGTTTCCCATGTCTCATTCACGAACCCCCGTAGTACGTGCCCTGAACGATAGTGGGCATGAGAAACAAGGATAAAATGATTATGAGAGCGAAAGAAGAAACCGGGCAGGTTCCTCACCCGCAAGGCAAAGGGAATACGCCAAAGAGAAGTGGAAGAAAAAAAATTGTTGGGGCCTTTTTCCAGTCGTTTATTTCGCATTGGAGTTGGTTGATTTTGCCGATGTCCCCAGGACCCCTCTCTACCTCTTTTCCAATGCTACGCCGCGGAGTTCGTTGAACGATCTTCCCCTCGTCCATCCCCCGTCTTTCATTCTCTTACTTATTTTCTCTCAAACTAAATTCCCGATACAACTTGCAGTCCATCAATAAGTTACGCCAGACGGCACGTGCTCGACTCCTATTTTGGCTTTCCCAGAGGTAAATAAAAGCACTTCATTACGGCAGTCTCAACCGCTAGCCAAGGTCTTTCACCAAAACAAAACATTCTCTCCCCCGAGTTTATCTACCTCAGAGAAACCAAAGTAGTCAAATGAATATTTGACTTACCAGTTTTCACCGATGATAACTCTCCCAACTCCAGCAATAAAAAAAATCCAAAGCCACTTGTAATAAACAAATAATATAATCACTATTTTTAATATCTCAAAATCACGTTCAATAACTCATAACTCAAGAATAACTGAAACTTCTTCCTCTCACAATAGTTCCAAGTTTTATAAACAGAAAACTAAAACAAACATTCACACTTATTCAACCGTAACTCAAAAACTCGCGAGAAAACCTTTGTTAATTTTCTTTATGATCGTAAGGGATAACTTCACAAAATATTGAAACGGCGTCAGTAACAGCTCCTTCGCACAACCGCTCGAAGCGAGACCTCGCGCTCAACTGGTCTGTGGTCTGAGATGCTTTGCCGCGGATCTACTGTCGACCAATCCGGAGCGAGACTGCGCGGCGGGCGCGACACACTCGTCCTGCCTGCGTTGCTGAATACACAGTCGGAATTGTGCGCTCTAGCGGTGAGGGGGGGTGCGCGTAGGGGTGCGAGGAATCGACAAGACGCGGAAAAGACGAGGGAAGCACAGGAGAAAGAGAGGGCACGGAACGGGAGCCAAATAACAGTCACGGTGACATGTAACGATATACACGGAATAAGAGCCGGGAAAGGGAGGAACAAGGCGAGGGGGCTTTGGTGGATATGGCTTTTATCATGGAAATTACTCGGAAGGTCTGCTGATGATGCCACACGCCGAGTGTCTCATGTGAGTGCTGAGGAGTCTTCGTGATGCCACATACCAATTTGTAAGCACCTCTTTTCATTTGTTAATCTTCCTTTTATCGCGGCGTGAGTCTTACGGGGATTTCCGGTTTATCGGGGCCTCGAATTTCCGACACTTTCTTATGATGATTATAAAACAAAAGTGATTTTTCGGAGTGGTGACGCTTCCGGCGACGCTTCCGCCGTGTACAAGGCGTTTTGAGACTGAGGTGGCTGTTAGTAGAGCTGTAAAATGGCCGTTGTTTTTCACGGCGCGTTATGCGTGCACAAGCAGCGGTCATACAAGGGCAGCAATTGTCGGGGAAAATCAGCACCGTGTTTGTTTGAGAAAATAAATTCATCTGCGTACATGAAAAATGCGTGTGATGTTGACGAATAAAAATATTCAGAGGAAAATTATTGGTATTCGCACAAATGAAAAATGACCAACGTTTTTTCTTTGTGCGTCGTAGCAATCTTAGCGGCGCGGGGAGGGGGACGTGCTGTGGCGCATTTGCATCATGGCCGTTATGTTCCGATTCGCGTTTGTTTTTTTACGTGGAACTACAGCGGGCGAGCGGGCGAGCGGGCGCGGATTTTTTTCGTTACTGGAATAACGATAACTGCATTATTATTGGATGTAAAAATAAAAAAGTGAAATCTATTTCGTTTTATACGGTTGGGACAGAATGATAGACCTCAGTAATAAGGCAAAAACAATTGAATAACTTTTATTTTTTTAACAATTCTATCTCGGATATAAAAATAATTTTGACTTCCCCTCATTCTCGTCAGCGTTCAGTCTCACGTATAGTTGGTGAGAGTTCTGAAAATAAATTGTTTTCAGTGTATTATTTGCGAAAACTTGTGTAAAAAAAATTCCAATTCGTCTATTAACGAATGTGAAGAAGCAGTAGCCCGTCTTCGCTACTCAACCTCGTCTCTTAAGAACTTCTCACTTGAATCTTCGTCATTTCTGTAGATACGTTTCGCCTCTGCATTGCACCGGTGAATCTGACTCGTTACTAACCGTCTTATTATCAACTTGCAGTTGAGATTCCATACATTCTCGTCTCCAATGTCACTCGAATGACTCTCAACTTGACTCTAAAGCATCAAAGAGATTGTCCAGCTATGTAGCTCTCAGATCTGCTAAATAGAGTTTTAGATTAAATTGGGAGAGCCCAGTCTTTTCCCAACTGTCGTGCTTTCTGCGTAAGGAATAAGGAGTGCTTAATGCATTCGGCGTTAAGAACTCGGTTTAAACTCACTAAACGAGTTACGGGAAGTTGCTTCGTCCCAGAGGCTTTCCTGGCCAACTCCTTTTACGTACTTTTACGGATATGAAAATTTTTCCCTTTATCAGAGTTATTTGGAGTCGAGGCTGATAATAACGAAGAGTCTTCGGGTCTTGGTGGCTTTTTTTCCTCGCAATTGGGGAATAATTCGTTGAAGGGAATGGGAAAAAATTTGATTTATCAGTGGTACACCTACCACTAGCCCAGCCAATATCCAACAATTTCAAGCCTGTCAACGTAACTCCTGCATAGACAGTACGTCAAATACATAAGGGGTGGCCTTTGTACATAGCGCGAAATTTCGAATTACGAATGGGGAGAAGCGGTTGAGCATTCGTTTCACATTCCAACGTTGTATTGTTCTCTCAAGTGTTTCAACTGTAATTCAGGAGAGGGCAAATGCTGCACAACACGAAGGGACAGCGAGATGAATAAATGTCAGTTGCTCTTGTGAAAATGAACATTGAGCAATTTCTGGAGAGGTGTAGCGATTTTTGAGGACAATTCAATTTTGAATATTCATTTTTGAATTTTCGTCATTTTCAATTGATAATTAAGGGAATATTTTAAAATTTATTTGAGTATCTAAATGGCCATCAGTCCTACGAAGTCAATTACTGTTTTCATATCAATTAATTGACTGTTATCCGGGCAATTTTGGGATATAAAACAACTTTGAAAAGAAGATTGAGCCCCCAAAACAACGTAAAAACCTTTCGCCTCATCATTTCCGCTTTTATTATGATTAAAAAATGTTAATTTCCTGCTCGGAAAACTTATCACTCATTAACTAATCCATTCAAAAACAAGCGTCTCCCCTTTCACCAGATGAAGCACACGCTGCTGTTGTATTTTTTATGCCTCGTTTCCCCAATGGCCCCTCGATCATAAAAGCACAAATGAAGATTATAAACTCTGAAATACGTTTCACCCTGAAAATACCCAATCCAGAAAAAACTGCGTTCAACTTTCATCAGAACTCGTGTCATGAGATCTTTAATTCTGAACAATAATTCGACAAACAGAACAATATGAATCATGTGTGCATATTTTTGATCCGACGGTGAGGCCAGTCATCACGAAATCCCTGGGTTTATGAGAGGGTTTAGTTTGTGTGAGCAAGGCGAGACGGAGTTTGAAAAAAGAATGAGAAAAAAAATAAACTCGGTCGAATTGTAAAACACGAGCCATTCATGCTGAACGTGACCGACGCTCTGCTGACATTATTACAGGGTGAAGGTGGATGTATAGAGCCGATTCAAAGAGGATCTCAGTGTGGTGGGTTGGGCGGTAGTGCGGGGCACAAGGGGAAGTTGAGGAGGTGGAGTGATATCCATGGGATGCTACCAGCGGGCCACACTCGCATAGCACCCAGGATTTTCAGTTGGAGAGAAGCCCAGGACTAAACGATAAATCGGCATTAAATTGGAATTACGATCGTATTAAACGTTGGAAGCGTTGGCGCGTGTCTACGCAACCCGTACCAGGCTTAAATCGTCTTTTGCAAAGCATCTGGCCTCTCGGTTGAATGTATACAGATATACAATTGGAGTGGTTGCGAAGAGATTGACGATGGTCACTGGTTCAAGCCAGAATGTGGTGGGCCCATTTTTGGGGGACTGGGAGAGGCTGACCGATGGAGATGCTGATATACCACTGGCCTCGTTCTCGAAATATTCGATTTGGGGGGTGACGCAGCAGATGGAAAGGAATTTTTCAGGATAATGATGGCAATTTTTTTGGGGTTTTCGGGTTAGCACAGAGAGAAAGGAATCCTTTGATTTTTGTGAATTTATTAATCGTTATTACTGGGCAATAAAGCTTCAATGACTCTGTTGAAGTTTGTTGGTGACATCGTCATTATTTCTACAGTAATTTCATTGATTTTTACTGACCCTCTGTCATTTGTTGAAATCTAATGTGTCGATGTATTAGTCCACCAGAGTTCTCTTGATTCCATGGTCTTTTCTCGTTGTGAATGTGATCATTAAAAGCCTGGCACACGAAAATGATTACATTATGGTCTCCGATTCACAATGAGGCCTTCTATATCATTCTTCCGTTCTTTAAATTATATTGTGTTCATATTTAATACAGACAATACATTTTTCAAACCTTTTTGTTACAGAATGTGATGTCCGAGGGCCAGTTTTTAAAGTGTATATACTCCTGCACACACGCTCCTGCGCTTATGTTAATTTTCATCGCCTCATTCAGAAGAGAACACATACGATTCCGGAGTTGGAGGGGTTCCTCAGATGTCCGAACAAATCATGGTGTCACCGGCTCGTCACTGTCAGGTAGGATTAAAATCCAGTCTCTACGGTCTTTTTTGCTTCGCT
Organism: Diachasmimorpha longicaudata; assembly: GCF_034640455.1. Classification (NCBI taxonomy): domain Eukaryota; kingdom Metazoa; phylum Arthropoda; class Insecta; order Hymenoptera; family Braconidae; genus Diachasmimorpha; species Diachasmimorpha longicaudata. The sequence continues at coordinate 12,455,213 of NC_087225.1, forward strand.
TTATTCTATTCAAGCGACACAGGGTGGCGATAGAAATAATGACACGGGCGTCACTCTAAACATGTGAATAGTGTGGTACTAGAGCGGGGAAGGATTATTGGGGGGTTCCAAAAACATTGTGATATTTTTTTACGATCAATGTAGTTTGACGAAACAAGCGGCTAAATGCAGAGGGTTTAGCGTAGGACTCTGTGGGTTAATTGGAAATGTGTCGTGCGCGATTAATATCGGAGTAAGCCGTCTGTATATCCAAAATCGGATATTTTCAATAACCAGCCACTTTTAACAAAAGTTTATTGCGAATTCAATGACATTCCCATTGCGCCATTGATTTAGATTTATTGGTGATCATTGACGAAAAATGTACAGTGACATATGTCCTATTGGAATGATATTAATTTTTAGAATTTCAACAATATAGATTGTGAATGAGTAACTTCCAGGACGCAAATCTTAATAAGGGAAAACTCAACTTTTGAGTGATTACCTTGAACAGTTCAGAACACACCACGATCGTTAGACCCATGTTAGTATGATAGATGTACTTTAAACGAGCCCAATATTGTGATTACCAAATCGTGAAAGGACAAGAGCCCTCGTCACCGATGGGTTATCCATTGTCCCTGGATCGTACCGTCGGTCTGATATCGATCAACGCTACCCGTAATTACGTATTGTCTGTACAAATGCCATATCCCCAGTGTCGATGCCCACTGCATTGCATTCAGAATTGCTTTGTGTACATAAATGCCATCATACCTCTCACTCCGCGCATCCTTGACCGGAAGTACGAGGGCATACGATCAGATCTCACAGTCGCATCCATAAAAATCATTTGCTCCCTGAAATATATATTTTTCCCTTTCATGGTGTGCCCTTTCGGATTTTACTGTCATCCGGCAATCGACGCGCACGCGAGGTGATATATTTTAATCTGAAGGTCCTAGGAACCTTTGCATTACCGACACTTGAATTAACCTAATTAATTCCTTAATTGGCAAGCGAATTTGCGATACGTCGTTTTTACAGAATATTTCTGTTCGTGTATTTTTAGTAGCGAAGCTGTTCATGTAGTGATCGTGTTGCGCGCTGAGTTTCAGTACCCAAAGCTAAGGCTGTCCGCCAGTTTTGTGCGATAACACCGTAGGTCCCCTCACTCAAATATTTATTTCCCCCAAAGCATATCATGCTTATGCTATTCAACAACTGATGAAATTGCATCTGATGAAAGGCATTTTCTCCGAAGTAACCGTTATAATACCGTGAATAATCCAGCACGGGTATTTCACTGTTGCACATTGTTATGCACATCAGAAAATTTATAACTGAATACCTTGAATAGCAAAGGAACTTTTGAGTCAAAGGATAATAGAAAGCTGTAGAAATTAATCGCGTTAGTACAGTGAATATAGTGCTCATGTTACTCGTGTGACAACATCATAATTTTCCGACAGTTCAGCTTGTTTCATATTATTAATCGAGTATTCAAAATTAACATTACCACCTACCGCCCACATCTTCTATGAAAGCTCACCCAGGCCGGTAATGGCAAGTACAGTTACTATATGTGCAGTGCTGTTTCAGAATTTTGTACTGCATCCCCCTGAGCGCCAACATTGTCTCTTTCTAACTCTACCCCTTTCTTCCTCTCTCTGTCACTTTCCATTGACGAGAATTTGTGTTCCACCGGCGTTATTAAATCACTGGGAATTTCAGTTGGAGAACAGAATTTCATTTGCGTCAAATTTCGAAACTGTGTCACGGTAGGATGCCGTGCAGGTGAAAATTGCATTTTTTTTTTATCGTGTAGGATTTTTCGATGAAACCGAGCACGGAGTGGTGATTACATTTTTTATTCAGTTAGCTCGTAAATTGGGGTAGAGTGATGCTTTTAGGTGATTCAATTTGGTTTAATTTATTGGATTTTTGTGCCAGTTATCGACAGTTATAAAGTCATTTTTTCTTAGAAGTTTCTGTTTCATCGGCGATGGGGAACGGTTACTTTCGGTCGGTAGCTGAGTTACTGATGATGCAGGAACCATTTTATCTCAGGAGCACAGCGTAGTGCGGTCTATTTCAATTTGCCATGAGTTGTGTCGAGGCTTCGTATAAACATTGATTTTCTACGCAACGAATTAATTTTAGATTTTTTATTTTGAAAATTGGATCACCTGATGGGAGAATGAGTAAAAAATTCCCTCAATTTTTATTATATAAATATCTTTATTACAAAGTAAAACAGTTATTTACAAATCGAACATGTAATTAACATAACAATGGTGATGAGTTTATTGCCCATTGGAGAATGTTCATTGAACGAGTAAGGCACTAGTTTGATTCTAGCTCTGAAGCTGCGTAATTATATCTCATTTTTTAATTCAAAAATTGCACAGATATGTCTTGAAAACTTATCGAATAATTAAAATTTTTGGATACATCGTTGATCAGCACAGCCTACAATTTTACGTAGCAGTTATATAAGAGTCTGACTTCCATCGATGAAATTCACATTCATTGAAATAGACAGATAAAGCATTAGGAAGAAAATAAATTCTGAAGTACAATTTTTCGAAGGAATAATTTTTTTTGGGTATAGATTATCTCGTGTTTGACTTTGCGTTGAGTTTCGACATGAATTCCATCGCTTGGTTGTCTCCTTTCCGATGTTCTAAGGCACGTATCACGTCAGTAGCTGAAAATAGAAACCAAGATAAACAATGTGCGAATTACGATTCAGGAGAATCAATGATTCATTAGTAATATTATACGACACTCACTTTTATCGATCGGTCGTGATAATTTCAGATGAGTCTGGTTCAGTGATTCCAGTCCGCGTTCATGTCCAGTGTCCTCGATTTCACTGAACGGAAGGAACGCCTCAGCCATAAATTTTGTCCTCAGAAAGTCCTTATCCTTGACCTCGAAAACTAGAATAGCATCTTCGATACTTCGTTGTTCAGGAGTCAGGGGAATGTTGAAAGTCTCATCAAAAAGTGGGAAGAGCGTTTCCTTCTGCACATGAGTCTTTGGCATCTTAACATCATAAAATTTCTCCTCGGGGAGAAGGCGAATCTTAACATAAGGATCACATTTTCCTGCAAAACATCAAACAGTGAAGCTATAAAACTGAAGGATTATTGTTTAATAATTAGGAATTTCTATAGGCATGATAACATGCACGATGAGGTTTTTTTGTGGATTAAACAATTCAGATAACAATGGTCCATAAAATTTGTAAATTCCATTGCATTAGATAATTTGATGAAGGATCTTTGGATTCAGAGCATTCAAATGCAAAATTTATTGTGAACGCCATTCATGCAGCCCCGAATCATCCCGATAGCTCTCCAAAACAGAATTAACAGGCAAATAATTCTGTGAGATTCATCGCAATTACAAGGGAATGATAACAATTATCATTGCGTTCGCTACATACTTGGCTTCACCTCTTTCAGTCTTTGTTTAGTCTGTTTACTTTTCGAATGCAGTTTTCGCTCAAGAGTTGACAGCTTGCCTATAATATCCCCTACAAAATTGAAACAAAAACATCGTTCAAAACCCTTTCCACCCCATCTACAACTCCCTTCAACTGACAATTCCATCTCTTCAGCTCTTTGCCACTTCCCCAAAGCATTATTCCACCTTTTAAGAAACAGATATACTCCGAATCTGCATTGAAGTCATGTAACACTAGAGAATGAGTTAAGACTAGATTTGTTGATTGTCTGAATCACTTAAATATCAGACTATGATATTTTTACTGCTCTAGTTGCGTAATTTCAATGCAGAAGAATGAATGCCCGTGATTCGACTTAACTCACCATTACTGTCCATAGCCTTGAGATTCCTAGCATTCAAAATCTGGACGACCAAAGAATTTTCCACAAAATGTGCCTTGATCGTTACCATTCCATGCAGAGCGTCCTCCATCTCATTCTGCTCCTGGAACCGCTCCAGATGATATCGATGAATCAGTTCAGCAGTTTCCAATCCATGCAGATTCAATAACCGTTCAATCTTCTTGAGTACTTGTACATTCGAAGTTTCATCGGCGCCCAAATTAAAGAACCTAATTAAAGTATGAAGGGTCCTATGGAGATTCGAGTAGAATGAGGGTGGTCTCCTCTTCTCCAAGTTGCTATTGACCAACTGATACAATGTCTGAGACATGATCTCCCAAATAACGAGCAACACCCTTTCGAAATTGTCTTCATTAAGATTATCATGCAGAGTCGTGATATTCGAGTCTAAATACTGAAGCAAGCGATCCATAGCATTGCTGATAGTATCAATCAACTCAGCTCCCTCCATGAGATACCTGTTCATTGCCGGCTGCATTTTGTTTGCTACAACCTCCAACAGATCAATGATTTTATTTTTAACCGTATCAGTGGCATTATCAATGATCAACTGAAGAGTTTGTCGACACCGATCAGCCTCTTGTTGAGTCTTGTTCTCACCCAACGTCTCGATAATCGTCTGCAGTCCCAAATCATTGGCCAATGGTGCAATTGACGTTCTAATGTAATCAATGTTATTAATAGCAAAACACCAGGCGGTAGATACTTCAAATTTCTTTTCATAGACGCTGCTATTATTCTCAGACTCCTCCGTCTCCCTGTCTACCTTCTCGGCCTTAGCTGCCATCATATCCGCGTATGAAATCGAACATTTACAAATGTCATCGATAATTTTAGCAATAAATGTGTATGACCCTTCCACATCAGGCCACGCAAGTTGTGTCCAGAAGACTTTGATTTGATAAAATATTGTTAACGTATCGACTGCACTTGAACTGTACTGGACATTTGAGTCGACAGGTTGAAGGGTATCAAATTCAACAGCTCGGGAGATTCTCTTTAGTGCTTTGTAAACTGCTATATCCAACCAGTGGCCAACGCCAGCTCGGAACCACTCGTGATAGCTCTGGATGTTTAAATGCTCAAGACCGTCTAGACAAAATACTGTCCCTAAGACAGCGTATCTCTGGAGGGTCAAATAGAGTTCAAATAATGTTGTCCCAAGAGTCAATTCGGTATCGTCGTCCTTCTCTAATTCGATTCTCTTCAGCCTTAGACAGACATCTTCAATTATAATGGTGCACATGTCACTGATTCTTTTCTCGTAATAAACGTACAAAGTCCTTGCGTACGGGAAGTTCACTTTCTTAATGAAGGTTCTATCATACACTTCTATTGCTCTCTGAAGATCTGCCCTGATCAATTGAATGACTTTGATGTGGAACTTTAATGCGTCATCATCTGTATCAGCCTCGGGAGCGTTGTTATTGAGAATGTGATCAAACCATTCAGCCCCTCCTTGAATCACAGTAAATTCTAATCCCTTCATGATGTCCACGGGGCTACCATCGGGTTCCGGGAACCAGCCGAACATTTTTGGAGGAAATAAATCAAAGTCTTTTGGACTTTCCAGGGAAGATATGGAAGAGAGGATGCCTAGAATGGCTGCCATTTGAGCCATTACGTTTTTATCTCCAGGAGCAAGTCGTCGGATTTTTCTGATGCTGTTCAGACAGGAATAAATGATCTTTCTCGTGGCATCCCAGAAGAGTCTAGTCTCGTCACTTGAGAACAGGCAATTTTCGAGAGGTCTGACTAATTCAACTGCCAGTTTATTGAAGACTGCAAAGTTTAGCGGATGTTGCTGATGAATTCTAGAGTATTCAACCCATTGTGCTAGGGCTACGATCCTCGCTAGGAGTCCTCTCTGTGCAGAGTGTTGAAGGATAAGGGCCTCTGCCGGGGCTGACCACCTACCACACCAGCAATACTTCTCCACTTTCTCGATTTCGAGTTCGTGAAGAAGGAGAATTCTGATGAGGTGTCGGTGCTCTTGAGCTGCCACTTGAGTATTGTGTTCTGCACTGAAGGCTAGTCGGAGTCTGACAACTCCTCGGCGCTTTGATTTGTTCTTCTTTTCGAGGGCATACCACATTGTATGACCAGACACGGGTATGTCTCGTAGCGGAATTCTACTTCGACCAATGAATTCATTGTCGTGGCTACCGGTTGTGGCTGTCACAGCGATCTCTTTCGCGAGTTTGACCAGACCTCGAACTCCTTTGACGTCTTTCACTTTACTCATTTTCTCGGGGACGGTTTCTGCTGCGTCAAAGTCCCAAACTTCTAAGCACAGGGTGTCGTTTTCAGCATCTTCTAGAGGTCTGCAATGAAATTTCTTTTTATTTATTTGAAATTCGGGTTCAATCGGTTCAGGGGAATATGATTATGGGCGAGAAATGACGACTTCGATGGAGTATGAGTTTTGACAAAATTCATCTTGCCTGTACTGCACACTTACAGTTCGAAATGCTCCTCCCAAGTTGGTGTCAACGTTGCTGTCTTCACAGCTGTGTTGTACCGCCTGGTAGGAGCTGATTCGAGATAGAGTGCGCAGAAAGGGTCACTCTTGCCGTTGGAATCCTTCGAGATGAGTTCCTTGGCTTCGATCACTTCAACATTCAGATGCATCACGGGGGCCTAAAACAATTTCGCTAGAATTTCGTCCTTATACAAATATTTTTGCTCTCGCTCACCTCCATATTTCGAGTATCTTCAAGGACTTGTTCATGCATTTCATTATCCACTTTGAACGCCTGCTGCAGGTGGCTAAGAAGTGCATCTACTCCACACTCATTGGAAACATCATACCCAATCTGATGTTGCGTCATGTAGACCAGAGCAGCGTAGAGTTCCTCAATCTGAAATCCCAGCAAGGCTCAATAAAATATCAAAATTACTTAACACACCAGATGTTTGATTGATTCCTTGAAAGCAACGGCAGTAGATTACAAATATATTTATGTAATCATACTCAAGGATTTACCAATATCATCGACTTGACTACTGGGCCAGTGGTTTATCGTAGATCGAACTTTCGTGGCATTCGATGGATAAGAAAATTACAAATTTAACCATTGCATTTTCCTCCAGCTATTTTCCATAACTCACCGTCATAGCCTGAAGAATGGCATTGGTCTTGCGCTCTAGTTCTGCCTTAGGAATACCCCGGAAGGTGTTCCTACTTCGGGTTATAGTACACATGCCGTTGAAGGTCCTCGTCACGACCATTGTGTTCAATTTTCTACTGTCTATTGCACATTTCATGGGACTGAACTATCTAAACTCTGATTTGCAAGTCAATTACCCACTCAATCGCGTCGAAATCTTTGGTACAATTGTCCAATTTAAATTCTGATGATCTAGAATCGTTAATTTTTTATTTCGATTCATGGAATACACTGACACTTGAACTGTTTATCTGAAGACAACGAAATAGAGTAGAGTCCGTTTATGTGCACGTGCCTGACAGCCTCGATTCGTTAAGATTAGGGGACTGTTTTGTTTTCTTTAACACTTAAGATTTTCCGGAGATTCAACTTTGACCGGTTGATTAGATGACTGGTAGGCGGGAATTTGAGAAATATAACGGGGAAATTCAGCGATCAACAGATTCATCGAGTTTTTACGAGAATGAACTGTGGATTCGACCTTTACAGTCGATAATATGGACACGACCTCCCTCACCCCTTTCCGTGCATATCCGATTGTGTTGTGTGCTTTAATTAGCTTGTGACGAATGAATTCATTGGAGTATCGTGGAATTGTCAGAAATGAAAATATTTCATTAAATCCAATTGTTATATTTTTTATACAGTTGAATGTGAGACTTTACAATGATTTTTAACACATAATATGAATAAATCTCATTCATTTATGAGAAAAAATTAATAGTATCTCTTAGGTGTCCGAGGTTTTTCATTTTGTTGAGCGGAAAATATAATTAAAGCTTCAAAGAATCGTGAGAACGCGGCAGCAGATGTCTTTAAATACTTGACTCACTGCCATCACTACAAAAATAAAAAAAAACATCAAAAACTATTTTTTTACTCGAGTTTAATCTGAGCTTTTGTGTCTGCGAATGAGTCGTGCGTTCAACAGATCGATTCGTTGGCCGAAATCCCCTCGATTCTCGTAATTTTTGGCAATCAACAGGTAGAAGTGTTTCATGGGCAGGTGTACAACTCAAAATTCTAGATATTAGCACATCTATCTGGGCCGCATCCCGTTTAAACTGGCAAAACTAATGCCGTAACCGTGTCGCGTTCATATGCTCCTACAATTGCATTCAATGAAAGTTGATATGTCGACAATTAACTGATTGAACATCAAGGCATGTCCAGACATACCAACAACCCGCTCTACATTTAAAAATTTTGCCCGTTGATTTATTTTTACACCAATAATTCCTTCAACCGTTATGCAATAGACTAATTTTACCTCGCCGTTTTCAACTTGAGAAATTTCGTACGAAATATTTATATTCATTCCTGCTGAATGGCCCAGGTGTCAGGAGCACCAACGAGCCCAAACTACGGTCCGGACCGTTCAATAGAGAAGTGGAAGTGGGTGATGACAATGAAAGAATTTGTCGGAGGAAGTTACAATCAGCCTGACGAATGAGCCCAAAACATGAATGATAATTTCGTAAAGTGCTCTTAAACTTATCTCCATTTTAGAAATGAATCCGGTAAATCAACACTTGCCAAGATTTCGATCGAATCCAATGGCAAAATTAAATGATTATTCGAGCCGAGCATCAAATCGTCAGTAATTTTTTTAATGAGTGTCACTTGTTCTGCATTTATTCGCTGAAGGAGTACCTGAAATTTTTGAAAATCCCCGGGTCCAACAAATATTCGCATTTACCGATTCAAAACGCAAAACTTCCAGAAATTATCAGTCAACAATTTCGCTCGATTCTTTCTTTCTTTTATTTCTTAGGGAAATTATTCTCAAAATTTAGAAATAGTTCGTTTGCATCCAATCAAATTTTCAGGGATTGTTTCAAAATACTGGGAATCTTTCAAGCTCCAAAGGCATGTAAATTTTCAGAATAATCTCAACTCCCACTGACACTTGATCCATCTTTTGTCACCCACTTAAGTAGATAACCGGTCAAGATCATGAAGACTAATCCCGTTAAATCGCTAATTTCACCAACACAACACAGATTAAATAATACGAAATTTAACCGAGCATCTCTACATCCTGGCGCACGTGTCAGAATGCACTCATTCACTGGCCTAGCCTCCAGCGAGGGTATTGCCAATCACGGGCCCAAGGAACATGAAGAAGAAGAAATAGATGAAAAGACAAATTGAGAAGACCAGACCAAGTCGCACTGAACACTGCCAGGAATAGCCAATGCTTCAAACACCGACTCCTCGTGGTGGTGTTGCACCACGTACGTCACACGAACGCAAGCGCAAAAGCCCGAACCATCCCGAGATGACTCGCGAGTGATTACAATTCCCCGTTCATCCCGACCTAGTACCCTTGGCCCGCCAAATTTATAGCCGACATTTCTCTACATTCGAAATTCTACTGTTTCCTGGAATAGCTACCCTTGAAGCGGATCTCAATTCATTGTCGCCGTTACAGTTGTTACTGGAGAGACTGATTATTTCCTGCGAATTCATGAAAAAATTCATGAAAAAATCTGACGTATTTGTTCTAAGATTCTCCTCGTCTTTTTATAGTTTTATATGAAAATTTCCTGGATTTTTTAAATCCTTGAGAAATATTCTTCAGCTCTTGAGTACAATTAAATATTTTTCCAACAGAAATGGTCCGCTGAACATGTCACGCATGAAAAAATTAAACAGAAAAACCTAGTGCATAGACTTGCCAATTCTACCGCATGTCTACCTGAACTTTCTATTAGGTTTTAGCCAATTCAATTGGGATATTACATGTAAAATATTCGACAGAAAATATTTCGGTATAATACCTTATTAAGAGAAGTCCAATTCTTTTAAAGTTTTCTGTTGATATTTTAACGTGTATCTCTATCCATTTTAAAAAATATACAGGAAAGCTGTGAATTTTTTTGAATGAAACAACGCAACTGAATGAATAGAAAACATTCAGTCATTTTTTAAAATTGTATTCTAATTAATTTCCGCTTTATTTCGTAAGGAGTTGCTAATGACCTAGCCGTCGATGTAACTAGAAATGAAATTTCAACAAATTTCTATGATTTCTAAGAGGTTTCTAAAACCACCAGCGAATTTGTGATAGCATTTCACGAGAACTGTTACCACTCGAAGAGAAATGTAATGGAATTGTCATACGCAGTGACTTAGATGATACCCTAAGTACATATGTAATTGAGCAGTATTCATGACCCTAATCCGGCCTTTGAACTGCTCCATCGACATCATGTCAGAGTGAATAGCCGAATTGCGTGAGAGACATGATCCGACATGTCTTGACGTCGTCCCATCAACTAGAATAATTAAACGTGTTGCTTATTGAGCACTATAGAACTGTGTGCCGATGACGCAATTCTCGAAATATGGGAGAGTTTTCAACGATACCCAGTGATTTATGAAATAATGCATCAGTATGCAATTCACATCTTAACGTGAGATTCCAGTGCTGATAAACTGAAACCTCATTGAGAGGAAGAGAAATGGAATACAACTTCATCATTCGATCATTACGATTTATATTCTCCTTTTTTAATCAGAATAAATGAGAATTCTTTAAGGAATCCTCATAAATTCATCCCCGGAAATAAATTGCGTTTTCATTAATTTTGTCTTCGATGAAACCCTCAGTTCAGCTGCAACACTACATGTTTGTTGTCATTGTATTCAAACAGATCATCTCTGTTAATCATGGAATCCAACAAATAAGTGCTTGTAGAATAAAATATGAATAGCAGTTCGAATTCACTTTGAGAATGAAAGAAAAAAAATCATTTATTATGACGTTGGCATTCACTTGACTTACAAAACTGCATCTCTATTGATATTGCCAATGATGATTAAGGGCATCATAATAGATCACTTACGTTCCATCCAACCGAGCCGACAACAATATCAAGTGCTCGTTCATTCTCGTCTCTGTCACTATCAGACTCGAGTAATGCTTCTGTGGGTTCGTCAATGCTCGCCTCACTAGTCTCATCCTCATCCTCGTCGTCATCCCTCTGACTGCAACTCCGTGGTAATGGTCCTTCAACCGCCTCCTGAGCCCGCGCCTTCTCCGCCAGGAGAGTTCCCAAGTTCTCGAAGAATCCCCCATCAGACTCTTGGATCCTGCAAATATTGAAAGAGCTGTTCAACCATTTCCGGAGAACGCATTGGAGGGAGTGCGTAAGCCATCCACGAGGATTACTGGCCTACTCCAGTTGCAAAATGGTTATGTGCTATGAGCCACAATAACTTGGTACGTGATAATTGACCAAAACACGTGAGGAATCATGCTTCAATGATTTCGCATGGTTTGGCCTTCCCACACGGAAATTCATCTCTGCGTGAGTGCATATCAACGGCTCCTGCTAATTCAACGAAAACATAAGCCAGAGTTTCACAACACAAGTCCTGATGTTTTTTTTTCACGAATTCATGCTAAAGAGAAAGAAAAATCTACGGCAACATATCATTACAAAAAAAATTGTGGCTGATTTGTGGGTAGTGAGGTGAAGATCACATGATGATATTTGCTCCTCAGCATAATTTATGCATAAAGCCTATGAAGTGTTGGTAAACTTGCAAGGGTGATTTTTTAAAAGTATTGAGACGTGACAAACCCGGAAAATATCGCAAGATTTGTTATCAATATTGCGGTAATTTTCCGTTCTTGAGATATTTTCGGAATCAACTGGAGCAGAACAGTTTGTCAATCATTTTATTTATTCTCTGATTGAGTGATAATTACGAAAATTTATGACAATGTATTCACATGACTAATGAATGATCATATTTAATTTAGTGCTAGATAAATGAATGATGAACAAGCAATGAAAATTCATTTAAACATGCGAAACATTTAATGTACTTCTAGCCACTCTATATAAAACAATATTAGCGAATTGATTATTTATATCATGACAACTCGATGAATTGTCACGATAAGACGATCTCCTCTTCGAGTCTAGTGAACTTTCTCCCTCCGGAGATTTACTGACATTAATAGAAAATATCTGACGCTTCAGCTGTTGTTAAAGCAGCTTCTCAAAGATTAATGTTTTCGGTTAATTATTAATCAACAGTGTCAATAGCTAGGGAATCTCGTTGACTACAATCAAATCCTTCTATCAATGAAGCAGAATATTTCACAGCTAAATTCAATAATTCTAGTTTATCATTTAACGAATTCGCGTAACCAAACATGCTGGAATTCGTGACAATAGCTAGACGATCACAAAATCATTTTCCATCATTCCAAACCCATTCAACACTGTGAATCACCTTTTATGGAGAAAATTATGCGCAGCGAATTTCCAATAAATACTGCCTACGGTAACTGGTTTATCCTCTCTTTTCTGGCTCATACGAAATGCAGCAATAGCATAGTAGGGATGTTTGGTATCGAACTTATCAAAATGTGCCATTGTTGTCTCTTCCACTGTCCTTTGAAAATTCAACAAATCCAGTGATAATTTTTCGAATAAAATACCTAAGCGTTCAATAAAAAACCATTGCTTTCATAATCACAATCGGTTGGTTGCTATCGCGGTAATTACATAATCACTAGAAATATCTCATTCACACAATACAAACTGGAGCACGAACATTCGCACTCCCGTCACAGTCTATCGTAGACTGAATTCTCCTCCTCGAAACCGTTGAACATGAGAGAAGTAGGAGGAAGGTGTGAACCAGAGGATGCGATTTCCATGATAACGATAATATGGTCTTGAACGATTGTCCGGACTTTTCATTCCTATTAACGTAAGAATTCATTCATAGCCGTGTTTACACACACTTATGACGTTCATTGAACTGGTGTACATGCTTGTCCCATTGTGGACACTTCACGGCACCACGCGCGTGATTAATTTCCCCCAAAAAACAGTCGACATTATTCAAGTTGTTTCGCGTCGAGGTATCAGTTTCAAATATTCACTTTAAAATATTATGAACCAGTTATTTGTGTTTGATCAGTAGACAGAGAAAAAATTATTGAATAAATTAATGCCGATCCAGACGGCACACGCGTAGCTAAATTTGTTTTGCTCGTCTTCAATCTGGAAAAAAGTGAAATGTTCATTTTAGAAACATCGAAATCGTGGAATATTGCAATTTTAAAGAGTGCGAATGAAGAAAGTGAGAAGCTGGGATTTGTTTTTCTTCAAAAGAATGTGTTTCTATCCTTGACACCGATTCACAAAAACAGAGCATTTGCCTCTTGCTGACCTTCTGAGGAATTTTCCCCATTAAAAAATAAACAATTATGTGCAAATTCATGGCCCTAGTCAGTATCGATAAACGCACTCGCGGAATGTTAGAGTGCCTTTTATTGCGGATTAATAGGATTGCGTGACACACGCCTCTCTTTACTTTGAAATTGAATAGATGGTGGGTTTTATCGTGTCTATTGTATTGCATTGATGATGCGGTTCCTAGAACTCGCAATGGTTTACACGCGTCAATCGAGCGTATACTTTGAAGGAAAAACATAATTTTTATGGCCTTTTCGACGCATAAGAAATGGGAAAAATAAGGATATAATAAATCTTCAATAAATAACTCCTTCATTCCGATTTTCGATCATTTTCCTGGCGATAGAATTATTAGAGTTTTTAGTCTTTCCGATTCTTTATTCTGGTAACCAACAGTTCTTGATTTTCTTTCTATTGAAAACTGGGAACTTTATCGCAGCGTCCAAAAATCTTTTTTTTTTCTATTGCGAACCGAATGGATAGTCACGAGAATAACGGCACATGCAGGACAATAAGTAATATTTTTTGCATGGCATTCGCACCTTGTCGGAATATAATGCAGCTTCTCTGAACCAATTACGGTAGCTCGATTCTATATGCACACCACTATTTCTAAGTGACATAGCTAGTCATGAATCATGCACCCCGACCTTCGGCAAGAGATCTTCAAGAATTTAATTTTAAAGTGTTCGTATGCATTGCTTGTTTTCTGGACGACTGCAAATTACTTGCTTTTGTATCATTTCGGTGCCGGTATTCAAGTGTGCGAATAAGAATAGAACAGGCCTGCCTACCGAAAGCCGGAGGTGTTTGCGTCACGATTGCTTTATGAGAATCTGACGTATGTTTTTTTGCTGCTGCAGAGCGGTCACCTCAGGGAACTTTCAATGATATCATCTTTAGTTTATTTCATGTTGTGTCAGTGCGAATAATTTTAAGGGTAAATTCAAACATCATGGAATCTATTTAAAATCACTTAAAGAAATGTTTCAGCTCTATTTTTAGTTACCGAACGAATTAAAAATAGTTAATGATCAACGATTGAATTTTAATGACGCAAAGAGTTGGTTTACCTGAGTTCATGGGCGGTTTTCTCTCTATTTTCATTTTCTTTCGCTTGTTTTTCCTCCACAATGGTGTGATAAAATCCTTTCCACATGGCCTCCTCGTCCATTTTTCTATGTACTAATTTTTTTATTGATCAACCGCAATAATAAACAGATGAATTAAGCGATCGATCCACTCGATTTAGAAGCGCGTAACAACTCTTTTTTTTACAAAAGCAGAATGAGAGGAATTAACACGTCAAAATATTCACTGCTGCACGGATTAATCCTGGAAACCACTTCTGAATTATTGTATATTATTTCTGAGTGAGAGTTCGATATTTTGGGCCAAGGATGCCGGCTGTCAGACACCCACTGGAGACGCAAGTAGAGTACAGTTGGTATTGGCTAAGACTGATGAGAGAGTTGGCCTTTAGCCTTCAGATGGCGACACCCTCTGGGAATTCAAAGGTCGCAGAATTCGATAGTAAGTTATCCACTGATAACAAACCAGATAGCGTAATTATTATGCATAGGGTAATGTCAAGGATAAGTGTCTGAATCTCTAATGGAAAAATTAGTTTCTATAGACGTTTTTTTAGCTATTCCCTACATTAAAATCATTTTTAAGTTTTTCCATTTCAATCCTGCTCGGTTATGAGGTAAAATTACGAAGATCTTACTAAAATTTATGAATTTCCTTGAGCAGCGTAATAGCATTCCTGTAACACTGCGTTTTTTTGCGTGAACGAAAACAAAAGCGTAATTGAAAAGGTAATAAATAATTCTCCAGAAAGATTGAAAACTGATTTCCCCTTCGGATCACGAATTCGATGTACCAAAAATATTGATTGCTGGAGAGATATGCATTCTCCCTTTTTTGGATAGAAGTGGCTGTTCGCAATACCTTTACGTGTTATCCCATGTAATATCTTCTCGTATTTCCTTTATATTCCACCACGAGATCATGATGTTATCCATCCAATTAATAACCACATTCAACGCTGTGTTTACCCATTTAATGGAACACTAGCCACAAAGGACAAGGAAGTAGTAATTTTATCACCTCATTAATTGGGAATGATCCCACATTACGATTTTATCTCCCATAAATTTTCCGAAAATCTGTGACAAAGCTGAGCTTATCACCAAAACTGCAATAATTTTACCGCACTTTATTATGTCATAAATAATGAAATACAGCCGTTTCACAATGTTGAACGACCCATAACCCAAAGTGTCATCATTCACTATGAGTTGTAAATATGGCAGCCTCTTCTAACTTTATTGTCACTCAAATTTTGAGATCAGATAATTTATGCTATAAAAGGAAACAGGCGCCGTCGAAAATTCAGTTATTTCAACATGTATGTGTGGATGCTGTTGACGTTGTTAATTGGTAAGTATTTGATAATTGACTATAAAGTAGTAACAATGGTCCATTAGCTTATCAGTCGATTGTACAGGAGTTCAGGCTTCGGCGGTCGATCAAAGGGACTTGCAAGAAAAAAATATAATCCCCGACTTTCTGGCGAATGAGACAGAGCGCAATGCTACTGATAAGACAGTTGATAGCATATTAACGACCTCTCTACCCCTATCGATTTCTACATCAATGCATACCTTGAAATTGAAGAATAGATATGGATCCAAGAACGAATTTCGCTGGAACGTATCGGCTATTGGGAGTTCTATGTTGAATGATATCGATAAGACAGTAGATAATTTATTACGAAAGTTCCTGACACCGTCGAGTTCTGCATCAATATCTAATTTCAAATTGAAGAACGGATATGGATCTAATAATCAATTTCATTGGAACGTAACTGCTATCGGAAGCTCTATTCTCAATGATATTGAGGAATTATCAAAACCCTTTCAATTTGCAAAACCAGACGAACAACTGACTGAAAAAATGGCCCCTTCAACAACACCAATGACTGCTATAGTGAATTCTCGGCGCGTTTATGATACCAACAGGAAAAATCGATGGAATCGACTAAATTTCGTGGATTCAATTTATCACGAATTGTATCGATTTCCACAGAAGTTAATTCCCTTGGCTAGTCAGGCACTCTCACAAATCAGAGATTATTCTGAAAGGAGTGAGTATATTAAAAAGGGATATGTTGTCCGGGAATCAGAAACTACCAGCAGATCCTCAATGCATCGCAAGCCACCCTCCGGCTTGATGACACCGACATTCATCAAAAATTGGAAGCACTACATCGTTGGAGCGCGACAATGTATGTCATCAGCAAAATCTTATTTCAATCTTCCGAAAGCAGTCATTGAGGTAATGAAACATTCTCCACGAACCGCAGCCACGATCGTCAGAAATCGACTGAAAAAAGCAGTCCCTCGACATCCAGCATCAAAAAAAACTATCTACAGCGGTTATGAAGCTATGACATGTCAAGTGTTGGCGAATGGGATGTCAAGCTATTATGAATGTTTGAAGGAGATGCGAAGGGTCAGTGCTTATGTTGGTGAGAAAACAAAAAAGTCTGCGGAGTCGAAGGCTTTGAGGGAATATCACAGGCGTATATTTTGGCCCTCTGCTCTAAGATTGATAGAAAGTGTTGGAGACCTCAATAACAGCTGTAAAGTTGACAATAAAGCATCGACGATAACTTGTTCGGTCTTTAATGGACTCGATAACAATCCCAATGTTGGAATGAATATGTCAAATCGCCTGGGTTGGTCCCCAACGGGAACAGAAGCGCAGAAGATAGCGCAACAAATGATAGAAGTCCTTTTGAAAAATCAATTGGGTGCTGACGTTCTGGAGGAAATCGGGACTTGCGTTTATATTTATCAACGAGCATCTTCAGCCCAACATAAACTACGGAAAATATCCAGGAATGATCCTCAAGCCAGAGGGATGTACGTGACAATAACTAACAACTTGGAGGCGTATAAACATAATTTGATGAGGATTGCCCTCGGGGCTGTGAATGATGTTCGCTCGATGTTCACCGCTGTAGAGGGAACTCTAGTGAAGTCAATGTCACAGTTTCTGGGCATTGATTTTTCGGAGCATGTGAAATCTAAGAGATGCTGGGACGAATTTCTGGATACTATTTTAGGGTCATTGCTTGGAGATAATGATTGGGAAAATGATGGTATATCAAAACCGAAGCCACCAAAACCGGATGAATCACGACCAGGGCAGCCAATAGTAGAACAAGAAAATCCAGAGAAACCGAAGCCAGAACAACCGGGATCGGAACAATCAAATCCAAATGGTTCCGGATCAGTTCCATCACCAGAACAACCAGTCCCTGCGAATTCTGCAGTGAATCCATCATCACAAGTTGAAGAACCATCCGAAAAACCTGCTTCGGAGGTGATGAGGTCATACGAAAATAAATCTCACCGTTCAAGTGAATCGTCAAGCCAGTTTGATGATTCAGATGATTCCGCAGATTCCTCCGAAGAAACTAATCAGCAATCGCGCAAGAATCACTTTTCTACAGGTACATTGACAAATCAGAGTTTAAGAGACAAAGATTGTTCTGATAAGTTCAATATTTATACCAGTTATGGAATTTATTTCACTGAATTCCTTATTCAATACCAAATCTTCCACAATTATTATCTACAACACTTAAATTGGGAGGAAAAATTGCTATGACCGGTTGCTAAATATTGAATCAAAAAATATTTCTGAAGAGAATTATTTTCTATCAGTCCCTTGGGAAGTACAAATCCTTTCATTATTGGATGATTAGCCTCTCTATGGCTTCGCAAGTCACTCCGTGTTTTACTTCGCGTCTTCTGCTCTACCAATTAATTTATTTCAGGTGTAATCCCACGTAAAGAAGCAGCACAAAAGCTAATGAATTCATTGCAACGTCTGAGTCAGACCAAAGTGCTACGAAAACAAAACACAATTGCATCCCTTGCCAACACATTTCTGCTGGCTACGATGTTTTATGAATGCATCACTGTTATAGCTGCTGCTGTCTATCGAACTGAACGCGCCACCGATTCTGAATCACCGATAACTTCTTCAACTCCGGTGAAAAAACTAATTGATTGATTAAGCCCACATGCTCCAATCTCCTGTGATAATCAGAAACAGTGAATAAGGAAATCATTATTTCAGATTTATCAGGAGATGACTTCTGTTCGTGATCAGGAGCAGTCGTGGGAAACTTAAACTGTAGGATTCTTCAGAATGAGGGTAACATAAAATCAGTCCCTCCATTATTCTAATAACGATGATGCTGGCTATTCAGATCATGGATATATTTTATGATAAGTGTACTTATTGTCACATGCTGAAAATTGGAATAATCAAGCAAATAATTTTTGAGATAATCCCCTCGCAAGTGATAATAAAAGCCGCAGTGTATCTCTTGACTATTGTCTGCGCTCATTAGTCATTCTTTCTATCTTGAACTAGATAAACTTGAATCTTCTCCCCTTTAAATCACTAATCATCCTGTTTACGACTGCTGTCTTCGTGACTTTAACGATTGCTTCGTTTCATATAAAGTATTCCATCTTCTCATTTTGTTTCATTTAAAAAAATGTGGAGTTCTGTGAAAATTCTTTGTCTTTATGGTAAGTAATTTTCATTGATCATAATTCAAAGAAGAGAAGTGTACATATTTTTTTTAGGCTTCATAGCTATTTGGACTCAACCTGGAGAAACTACGAGCTCTAGAATCGTTAATGGATATTCTATCAAGATCGAAAAGCGGCCGTTCATGGTACGTGTCATTAATATCTTTTTCTAATTGCTATATCGACTTAATTAAAATTTTTGATATTGTTCCTAGGTTTCATTACATCACGGAGTAACCGGATTTTTATGTGGTGGAAGTATTCTCAATCAATATTGGGTCTTGACTGCTTATCATTGCATGTAAGTATCTGGAGCTGATATGACAGCAAGTGATTGAGCTGACATCGAGTTTCCTTATTCCTAGGCCAGAAGGTGCGGATCCTCAAGATTACTATGTCCGAGCTGGATCCACGTATCTTCATGAAGGTGGTTCCGTTCGTTGGTTAAAGAAGGCCGTTTATTTCGAGAATACTGAGGTGTTTCCTTATGACAACATTCCAAAAAATGATCTTCTCCTTCTCCGACTCAGCCGTAAACTCAAACTTTCGGAACGTATCAAGCCAATCAATTTGCCTCGTGCGAATGAGCAATCTCCGAATAAACTTTGGGTGTCCGGGTGGGGAAAAACCAATACAAAAGTATGTTGTCAGGGCATCCAGTCAGGCTTCCTCAATTGTTATTGATTTTTTATAGAAAAGTGTTTTTCCTATTCTTTCAATTGTCTCATTCTGATTTTAGGAAATTTCATTAACTTTACGAATAGCGAAGGTGTACTATGTCTCCTACGATGAATGTCTGCAAAGTGCTGACTGGTATTCTGAAGCAATTTCCAACATAACGCACCTCTGCTATTTTCGCAAGAGCTACGATGCTTGCCAAGGGGACTCAGGAGGTCCCCTAGCAACTGATACAACGATTTACGGAATTGTTTCTTTTGGAGATGGGTGTGGAACATCTCCCGGAGTGTATACCAAGGTTATTCATTATAGAAACTGGATTAAGAAAGTCATCAAGCGCAGAAGGAGGAAGGCTAAACGAAATACCAATCAAATGAGATTAAAATTTGTTATGAAAATGTATTAAACCTATATGCTCAGTGGTAGTGACTCAACTGTGTATTCTTGCCTCATGTCAGAGTTATAATTGCGAACTCATGACTAAGAGATGGATTAATTAATTGCTTGTCTAAACAATCTGAACGTATGATGGTGATGATGGAAGATATTTTATCTGAATCACAGAGCGACCCAAAACATGAGTGCGAAATAATGTTCGAAGAACTTTAAGAGCGGTGGTGATCCATAATTCTTATCTTGACATTATACAAAATTAATATGGCAAATCCAAATAAAAATTTCTTCTTAGTTCAACAGCATTTCAACTCAGATGTGTAATTCCAGGCAATTTAGTATTTAATATAATTTTCGGTTCTGTCCGAAAACATTATACAATTAGAAAGTAACTTCAATAGCTTTCACGAACGTAGTTTCTAGATATTTTAATTCTTGTTACAGGTTTTCGAAAAATTCCCGAGAACAATAAACAACCGGACGCTCATCTCGCTTCTAGTTATCGTAATACTAACCCAAGTGAGCCATTGCAAAAGATACGACAATGAAATCACAGTGTGAAGCCTCCCGCGTTAAGGTTGGCTGCCCCTAAAGGAAGTCCATTTACAAGCCCATGGTTTCACACGGATGCAGATGGACGGCACGCATGTGGCAACGTGTGGGCGTACAGACAACAATAACAACACGCAGTGGGGTAAGTAGGTGATACACGTACTCCAATACTCTTTACTAACGCATGTATCGTGCACCTATCGCTCAGGAAAATGAGTCACCTGTGCAGGGGGTACATTAGACGACATTGAGGTATCCATTTGCCGCTTCGGGGGGGTCTTTAAACTCACCTAGCCACGTGCGTGGTAGAGGAAAATATTGAAACACCACTGAATGAACTTTATTTTCATCATTTAAACAAACTTTGTTTTTTCATACCATAATTTTCGCACGGTTGATCGAAAGATATTCATATGTAAAACCGGTTACGAATTTTACGAATTTTTCGTCCCTCACAAAATATTCTTCATCAAGTTTTTCCTTTTTATTTTATTTTAGAATGAAAATAGTGAACTTAATTATGATAAGTCCATACGCACAAAGATTTTTATCCCCCGTAAACCGCAATTGCTTAATCACGGAAAACACCATCATAATTCACGACAGCTTTCCACCTCCATGATTCTCAAACGGGCGAGATAATTCCGTAAATTTTTCATTCAATGGTCCTCTACCTCAGAAAATAATTGCACTCACCTGTTACTAACTGCCGGACAAACCCTAGTCCGAATGCTCTTCAAAATATCTCGTTTGAGTTTGCTGTACCATCCGATTATTCTCGAGTCGCAATCTGTCTGTACGGATGCATTAAGTTTCACCGTTCGCGGAATATCTTCTCTGTTAATCAAGCTCCAATTTGTACTCTGAACAACTGTTTTTTCGTCAACAGCCAGAGTGAGAAGCGGGGACAAGTTCATGGCTCCGAATGGAGCCAGTACTTGACTATTCTTCAATTTTTTTCGGCGTGAATACACGGGGCTTCGCACGTCAGTCTCGAGCTCTGTGTCTGTCATTATCGATAGCAATATTTTTTTCAAAGGACGGCTGACGCGAGCCTGTCCTTTTTTCACTGAACGCCGGTTCTGTCGCGAGGGATGACGACGACAAAATTGTTCATTCACTGGATCCAGCATGATTAATTTGTTCATCTGATTAATTGAATATCAGTCTCTGAAGACTATCAAATTGGTGGATACAATTTTTGTGGTTTTACATTTTTCGATTTACATGGTTACAAGTTTGTTTAAGATCTATTTGCTGAAGTTCACCGGTTTTTTTATGCTCAGGGTTAAACCTATGATGTCACGCGTACGGCAGTTGAATTCGAACTGAATCGTGTAAGTGAACACGCATGTGAGTGGGGAAGAAAGCCGTCAGGGCGTTAACAGAGGGATAGCAGGGGTCATTGAAGGGACTTTCCATTTTCCAGCTATTCCCCCACTTTGTTGTATTTAGTCAGTTGTACTTCCCATGCACTCGGTTATTACGCTTCTCCGGTTGTCCTTTATCTTCATCTATCTGATGAGATGCGGGTACTTAGAAATGGTCATGAGCATTTGCATAATTTAGCTGTGGTCATATAGAAACAGTCGTAATTTGTCTGTTAAATTTTCTGAACCGCAAATTTGAGGATTTCGCTGAGTCTCACAAATTCCGGTTTCAGTCTGTGACACGTACAATGAGGAAATACTTTGCTCTGCTGAAAAACTGTAGGTTCTGTTTGCAAATATTTAATGAAAGTGGAGCAGTTTTAATTCAGGGAAATTAACCAATTTTCACAAAAATTCACTGTTCGTTGTCATCCTTAGAAGTGGGATACGAGGGGTCATTGACAGGACCTTCCATTTTGTAGGTATTTCCCACTTTGGTGTATTTAGTTAGTGGTACTTCCTGTGCACGTGGTTATTACGCTTCTCTGACTATCCTTTATGCTCATACGTCTGATGCTATGTGGGTACCCAGGAATCTTCATGAGTATTTGCATAATTCTATTGTTGTCATACAGAAGCAGTAGTAATTTATCTTCTAGATTATTTAGCCACAAATTTAGGGATTTCTCCAGAACACAGACAGTGAAATTGGCTTCA
This sequence comes from Diachasmimorpha longicaudata, assembly GCF_034640455.1. Taxonomy (NCBI): domain Eukaryota; kingdom Metazoa; phylum Arthropoda; class Insecta; order Hymenoptera; family Braconidae; genus Diachasmimorpha; species Diachasmimorpha longicaudata. The sequence continues at coordinate 12,477,801 of NC_087225.1, forward strand.
AAAATTTTCTTTTCCCTCGTTACAACGTGTAAGTCCAGACAAGACTAGTTTTAACTCGTGCCAGTATTCTCCCGTTATTCTCATTAATTTCAATCGTGAAAGAAATACCAATATCGAGATAAAACAATAATCAACCCTCGAATAGGGTCTCGAACGGTAAAAAGTCTTTCTGCGTAGCAATAACGCGCCGAACGTGCCGAAAATCACACTGCCGAAGTTAACAAAGTCAGACACACGTAATATTCGTTGCATCTTGTCTGCTTCACTCCTTTGTATCAATAGTGTACGAGTCTCATAACAATCATCCGAAGCATAAAGGACCAGGGAGACACGTCGCGCGTGTACTCTCAGGTGTACAATAGCGCCAGGGGAGGCTCCGTGACTGGAATAGACTGGGTTTTATTCTTTTATCGATATATCCACCTTCTTTACGTGATTCTAGGGAATAATAACGCTTAAGTTATGATATAACAAATGATTCTCTCGTACTCGAGTTTCAGTGGCTTAATTATTCAGACGATGTATGTGTTCGTGGAAATAACTTCCGTTGCTGCTATTAACTTGAACGACATTGAGCGGTGAAAAAGTTGCTATGGAGGTCGGTTGTTATATTGGAGAATTGACTGTTACTTGCAATTAGTATTGAGAGGCCAATCACGTGATTAGCATGACTGTCTTGTTTTTTCTGGAATTAGAAAAAATGTTGAACTTTGCCATGAAATTACTTGATTTTTTAATTCCTCTAAAACAACTATCGATGATTCATCATTATGTTGTCCGTATCCCATTTAGTCTTACCCGGAAAGTCAAGAAAGAACTGTTGGGAAATTTAAGATAAGAATATACATTTCAGGGTTCTGGGGTGCAATATCCCTGAGTAAATTCTTTCATTGAAATTCAGTTAATTAATTATTTGACGGATTAGATGATGAATTGTAATTTATAATATTGATAAAATAATTATGATTTGGTAATTAGAAGATCTAAAGAATCGTTGAATGAGTATCAATTACAATTGAATTCTAATCAACAAAATTATTCAGCGAAAAAATATTGATTGCATAATGGGCTGTTTAAATACAGAATTGATTACCGTGCTATTTTAACCTGGATGAATTCTACGGAGAACAACAATACAATTACCCCAGACATAATTCGCAGAACGACGATTGCCAATTAACGTGAATGAAGATATTTTCGGTACATTCATGTGTTACCGAGAAATTAAATGAACAGTAATTGAACTTTCAATGGTTGAACTGCGCACGTGAGCTGCCTTCTGACTATTATTATTGTCGAATACAAAACGTTTCCATGAATTTCATGGTTCAACGAATGAAATGAGGAAGGAAGTTTTCACCGGGAATTTTTAAGATTCGCTGAAATCACCCAAAACGTAAACACATAAATTCTAAATGGATCGTGGAGTGTGCAATCGGAGGAAGGAAAATTTGTGACTCTATAAAACTGATGGTTTCATTCTCGAGGAAGAACTGCCAATTTCTACTGTACCGACTTGCAATGTTCAGTAGTAAATTTTACTTGCGGGAGGGTATGGTCCTCAATTGCTAAGTTCTCACCGTAAAAGATAATTTTATGTTTTTTCCGTGTGAACAACTCTTCCCCGTAAGTGAGGTTTTCCATTATTCTTTGGCAAATGCGATACAGGGGGTGAGAGTGGCAAAGGGAATTGCCAACATTCTGACGTACTGAAGGGTGGGTACAATGTTGAATCAAGACTTGTATCAAGTGCATGAAAAAAGAATTTTCAAAATGGAATTAGTTCAGGGTAATTAATTCACCTCCTTGAAGGTGAAAGGCGGAGTGAGTCGGACGGTGGACGTCGGAGTGGGGAAGGCCGATTCTCATGGCGAGTACCCCGAGTGGCGAAAATACCTCTCACTTCAGAGGGTTAATGGACCATTTATGAATAGAAAAATTTTCTGTACTTGAAAAAGATAGGATAGAAATGCTTTAGAACATTTCTGCCTTCCATTCTACTGTTTATTTATAGATTTTAGGCTTTAATACCTAGTGAGGATTTCCATTTCTCCCTGAAACGTTAGATTAAATTTTAAATGTGCAACGATTCCCTGAAAAAATTGAACGATCCGTACGTTGAACAAAATTGCATTCCGGGCAGAATGGTTTATTATGAAAATTTTTCACCGTTTTTAATAATCCGTCAATTTATCGTAAGTGGAAAACTACTTCACGTTCAAGAAATGAACTTACGCTTTAGATGATATCAATCTCCGAAGTCTCGGATGCTCTCTGTGCTTTACCACCACATTCTCCTCCGCCTTCGGTCTTCTCCTCCAAAACTTCAACGATTGCATTTCAAAATTCACATTGCAATTTCATATCTAACAAAATTCATACGGCACTTAGATAACACATCCTCTCTATTCCACAGTCGCAGAATCACTGCGATCCTCTCGCCCTCAGAGAGCAATTTTTAAACAGGAAAATCTTACGCGAAATGATAATCAACAGCTGTTACAGTACACGTGAGTCTAACGTCACTGATGCGGAATATTGTCGGTGACTGTCGAGTTATACATATGTGCATGCTGGATGTAAATGGGACGTCATAAGAATTTATACGAATACGTCATCCATTGGAATTCCCAAAAGGCCAGTCGTAATAAGCTCCCTGTGGTCGGGTCGCTAAATTTATTATTCACATCATTCGATAATAATAATTTCAAATAATTTGACTTCGAAAAACACTTCTAAATGCGAAGAATAAGTTTAGTGAACTACCATTAACAAAAGTTAATGAAGAAACTAATTTGAGGTTAATGAAAAGCTCTCAATTAGAATGAGGACGAAGCTTACCATCAACTTTAATAAGGACCTCGTAATGAACTTTAATAAAGCGCCTTCAACGAAGATTAATAGCCGTCTTCTAATTAAGAGTGATAGAATGGTTGATAGTTAAATTTTCAAGTGAAAATAGACAAAATTCGTTTCAAAACCATCCCATACACTGGCAATTCAGCTCGAAAATAGATGTTGTTAATCACGCTCATCTTAGTGTATCTATTCTTAAAGATTTGCTATGAAACATATGATACAAAAAATGCGACCTCCCGGGTATGTAAATAGAAAAGAAAACACTTCTCAATACTGACATTTCAATTTTACTCCATCACATATTACTTTATTGTTTCCTCATCACGTACATTTCCGAATTCTCTAAGTATATAACACTTTAATCCTGCGATGCATTACAAATGAAAAACAATGACTACATCATGAACAAGTATGAATAATATTGGAGCTTATGCTACTTTGAACGTGGCTTATTATCCATCCTCAGCGCGGAAAAAAATCATACAAGAATCCCAGAGTACTCCCGATCACATGAAATGGTTGTATTTATTATTAATAATTGCTCTATGTTTATATGCATCTCATGAGATTGTCGGGCAAAGCGCGCACAAAACATTGTCTGATGCATTTTTAGTATCCTTTTCTCAATTATTTACACATATTTCTAGTTACATAGATATTTTTCATAGTCATTGTCCATTTCATTAATCGACTTCGTCGATTGTTTATCATAATTTTCTTACTATGATTAACTCTTTTTATCAATCTACATACGTTTCAGTACTGTACATACTCTCATTGTATTAATTATCGTGGTGACATGGCTACGCAGAGTGAAGCGTGGAAGCATCATAAATTTCAATGATTTAGGCCAATGAACGCCAGATAGCGAATTAACACCACCAGTCTTACATATGCATACACATGTATTCCGATAATTTCTGCGTTTTATGTTAACCAATAGCTATCGAATTAGGAACCAAACGTTCGTTCTCTCCTATACATTTTCCATATGAACTTAAATATCTCCTGTTTTTTAGTTTTCATTTTTATTGAATGAAGAAGATAACATGGCTGCACATACTTTATACTTTTGTTTTCGATTAATGAGGTAGAGTTGGAGATAAAAAATGATAGCCCTTAATGTCCCGTCTCTCTCAATAATTATCCACGCTAGTTTCCTCCAATAACCATAAATCATAACAAAATGACATTATACCCATTACCTATAGGCTCATCATGGTGCTTCGCCGCAGTCGCGAGTTACAAACTGCCTACAACTACGAGCTCTAATCAATAAATCTGATAACTCTACACCCCCTACAGCATATAATAAGTCTAAACAACTTGATACCTTTAATATAACAACTTGCACATCATTCCACTACAGGCCTACCGATATTTACAATAGAGTCGATAACAATTGTTGATCGATTCAATTGACATTTTCCCAAATGAATCATTCTACATGACATGGTCTACATTAATGGACATCTCAGACCAATAAATTGAAAAATAAATAGTAAGGGAATGTAAAGTGAGATACTTCGACCAGCGAAGGAAAACAACAAGAAACTGATCAAGCTAGTAATCACTTCTGCATATTGGACGTGTCTGCCAATATCATTGAAACAGCATAATACGATTATAAGCATTTTTATTCCACAAAAGGTAAATGAAGAGAAGGATGGGACAGTGATACACGGTCCATTACTGCTCTACATCTATTATCGATTTTTCACCCGTTGGAGTGAGACGTTAAGCGTAAAAGTTGTTGTGTGTAGAGGACTCAACCACGATGGGAGTGTGTGAAAGAGATTATTGTGAGGGCCTGGCCGTCATGGGGCTCAGAACCGGCGAGGCGCTCATCCACAGCCCTTCAACACTTACCCATCCAGGCTTGAACAGTTTGCATTTGTCGAATGCTTTCTTCACCCACCTACTGTTATCACAAATGCACAAAAGAATGGAGCAGCGACTGGGTTACATACCGTATATTGATCCTCGATGACACCTACGTGTGGCACAGTGTGTAAACAATAGGGTCTGTCCGTATTCCTTCTTTTAATCATCTGTTTAACTTGTTATTTTTTTTTTCTCTCACACGTCGTCGAGATCATCTCGGATTTCGGAAATTCGTTTGTTTGATGAAGAGAAAGGCCTTTTCGAGGTAGGCCACAACCGGCAGTGCATACAGACCAAGATTTCGGATTTCACTAATCCACCAACACCAAATCCGTGATAATCTCAATGATTTTTATGAGAAAGTGTCGATAAAATTTGAAGATATTATTGTTTCTCTCACAACATTAACAAACGCTTAGATGTTAATGCATTCACAAAATGTCTATTTCACTTTTCGTCTTTCGTAACGAGCTTCATTGATGAAGCTCGATGGCTCTATTATACAAGTAATTTACAGTTATGTTAAATATTACTATAATCATGAAGGTTTTACGTTAAATATTACATGCCTATTATTTCTAAATTACAAAGCATTATGGGATACAAGTATTATCGATTTAATCATTGGTATTAACGGTTGCAGTGTTAGGTAATAGCGCGTCCTTTGGCGCTTTAATCGATAAACAAATATACACACATTACATATACATTATGTACACCTTTGATTTTAGGTCTTGAAACATATTTCACTCGTTCTTACCTCGTTTATATTTACAAGCTGAATCATCGAACATATTGTGTTCTGTTGCTCTTAATGAAACCAGATTACTCATGATTTACCTACAAAACTACAATAATAAAAAGACTTCACTAAATTATTGTCCATACACCATACTCCCAATGTACGATATTCTTTGATTATTGTGCCAAAAAGAGTGTTTAGTAAAATTTTCCCCCAATATTTTTTTTGACGTGTGGCTCACTCATTTACAAAAGGATGAAACTAATGTCTTACGTCATGTGAAAATCCCCCTTGAGTATTCTTGTGAATGTCTTTTTGAATTGTTGATTAGCCAAAGCATAGCAGAAAGGATTCATAGGGCTGTTGGCATAGCAGAGAAAATATGAAAACATGTAGAGATGCTCATTGGTACATGGTCGATGGGTGCAGAATCCCTCGACCAATGCCATAACATGATAGGGCGTCCAACAGGCAACGAAAGCTCCCAAGATAAAAGAAATAGTACGGAAAGCCTTACGTGCACGATTTTCTGTCCTCGATTTTTGTCGGCCAAACATCAGATCTTTCTTAGCTGTTTTAGCTTTTAATCTCTTTCCAATTGATTTGACAAAGTCTCGCCTAGAGCCACCACCTCCCTCCTGCTCATCCTCCTTCTTCGACTGTCTCTTAGGATCAGTTGTCGAGGATACAGCAGCTGCCGAAACCACAGTTGGTGCAGCACTACTCGATGATGAAAATTGTGGCGGATTGTTCGTTTTCAGATCAGTCGTTGTGCTGTTGGATGATCCAATTGGTGTATTGACAACAGTGGTAACGGGTTGCTGTTTTGTATCCTCCTTAACAGTGACCTCGGTGTTCACCTTGCTCACTATGGGGGAAGTTTGTGATGAGGCATTGGTATGGTGTGTGGCAAAAACACGTGGTGGATGAGTTTGACAGGATGCATTTATGAATTGAGGATAATTGGATGGTTGGATTGTACCAGTTTGCTGTTGTGTTGCTCTTATAAGGGCAGCTTGTAGCAAACTGGTGTTAGCTGCTGAGGTACCAGTGTGTCCCAGTAATGGTGATGATGGAGCTGTTGATAGAGGATTAGCAAGACTACAGGAAAAGGATGATGGTGGACTTTCGAAGGATGGACTTGGTACGATCACAGAACTTTCGTCCATGTATCGCAAATCTGCACCATCCAGACCAGTCAATATGTCGTACGTACCTGGGCCACCCGTTGACAACGATTTTGGTCTGTCGGTCGACGATCCTGTTGATGTTTGGCTGTCGGATGCTGGTGAACTACCTCTGAATTGTGTTGGAGGAGAGATAATTATCTGTTGACTGCCTGATGATGTGCTTTTGTTCTTCGCTTCTGAGGGAGGTGTTTCCTCGATGAGCCCAACGCACCGATTCACCTCAACGACGTTAGATCGAAGGGACTGCTCTGGCGTTAAAGTACTGCTGGATTTGTCGTGCTCGATAGAGTGCTCAAGAAGATTCTCAGTCTCGACAATACTATTCTCCTGGATCTTCGGCAGTGTCTGAGTTTTTAGTGCTGCTGAAGGGTCCAGTGTTGTTGGTGAGGGTTTCCTTATCAGAGGATTCATTTCTACCTTCACCGGGACGATGCCATTCATCTTCCCATTAGTGGCGAATGCATGAAGAGCACCGGCCTGTACCATCAGCCCTGCTACTGATGATTTTTTTCTCAAGTTGGCAGCCTGTTGGGAAGATGTGACAGCACCTGCTGTACTTTCATCATCGGAATCAAAAGCTGGGCTGCTTGAACGTTCAGATTTTTCCATCTCCGACTGAGTGGTATTATTCGAAGTTGGTTTGTTGGAGGAGTCTTTACTCTGTGACAATTGTGAAGAGGATTTCCTCGCATTCAAAGTATCTGTTCCATCTTTGTTGTCATCTTCTTGGCCCTCAGGGTTACCTTCAGCCCCAAGTGTTCCGCCTCCAATACTCTTAGGCTTGTCCTGGCTGAGGATTGTACTCTGAGTCTTAGAGATTCCAATTCCAGCTGCCCGGCCAGCCATTCCTGACATGGCACCAGCACTCAGTGCCACCATTGACTGCATTTTCCTCTGCTTCGCTTCGCTCTTCTTCTGCATATCATACGCAGTTTTATAGATACCACCATAAAGGATGAAGAGGACCACGAGAGTGGTCCAATAGTAACCAATGATGAGGGCAGTGTTGAATACTGGATCCTTCAAGAACTGTACCGCACACTCATTCGGCTTGAGATTTCTGTAGCCAACAAAGTGCTCCCAACCGAATATACTGATAAAAAATAAAAGTGCTGGAATAATCCACGTTATCGTCACCATCCATATCACACGATTTTTGGTTCTCCAGCCCCTGTACTTAGCTGCTATTTTGACGGAGCAAAAACGATCTATGGTGATTAAAAGGACGGTGTACTGTGATACAAGACATACTGTATAGTCCACAGAGAGCCATAGGTCACAGAGCAATGGACCCAGATCCCACGAACCCATCAGTACGTAGACGGTGTAGAAGGGCATAGACACAGTGCCTGTAAAAATCGAAATCATGCATTCGTTAAATCATAAATCAACAACTTGGATAAATTTCATTTATGATGATTTATTCTACCGATAAGCATGTCAGTTGCAGCTAACGAGGCAATGAAATAGTTGCTCGGTTGCCTGATGGTTCTGTCGACGATAAAGGCCAATAGTACCAAAATATTACCACCAATTGTTAGGACAATGCATGACGCCAGACCTAGGGCTATCAATACCGTCTGCCACATCTCAAAGGGCGGAGCGTTCTCATCGGTAGTCCAGGCTTTCTCTGTTGAGCAGAATGAGATGCAATGAACATTTATATCGGCTGTGACGAAGTGAGTCAGATGTATATAAATGAACTTTATATCAATTGTTTAATGCAACGAGTTTTCTTATTTGAAGTCTGAGGTCGCATTCCCAACGTTTGAAAGTGGTTCCTCTCATTGTGAAGTTTTTCGGGTGGATTTTCAGGAGCGATTAGATATAAGAAGCAATTTAACTTTGAATGAAGTTTTGCATGTGCTCATAGAGGAAGTGGAAGGGCGACCCGGGACAAATATGAAATGCTTTAATAAGGTCATAATGGAGGGAACATAAGTTGTGTTCTAAGAGTTCATGTCTTTTCACGTAGCGAATGTTTCCGATGGTTTAAGGGATATGATCAATAGTATAATTAATAAATATAATTACATCGAAGCATTACGAAGACCTACCTACACCCGATGAATTGGAGATATTGCTAAAATTACTAGCAGCCCACTCGGGAAGTAGCTCATTGTATTCACCGCTGAACATGCGTGGGTCGTTCGGATCAATCCAGGAGCCATTGAGTTGAGTGCATTCAGCACTAAGAAGATCGTAAACATAACGACAGACCTGTTTCGGTTGTTTCTGCAGCTGTCTGAAACCCAAAAACATTAGAGTCTTTAGATCCTCCTGAAGTGTTTGTAACTAGATGTCTACCATAAAAAACAACCCATCATAAAACCTCCAACACTTGTCACCATCTATGAAATTGTATCATCCCATTCTGACCAAACTTCTTGATCCAATCTCGAAAGTTGAGGTGACAGCTTGTTAATGACCCTCTACCGCCCCAGCAGTCTCACTTGTTGGCATTACGTTTCTGTTCTCTGAGAAACTGCTGAGGAAAATAAAGAAAGCTAACAATTCTAGGTACTTATGGCAGGGATATTACTGTACTCAAGAAGTTGGAGACTCTTTCACCACAGCAGGCACTTCTATAACGTCAGAAAGAAGACATACTGAAGAAAGAAAATACCGATCTCAATGTATTTCCCGTTGGTGAAAACGACGCAAACTCTCTTCACGTGCTGCTGTTGTTTGTGTAACAGTATAGTGACACACGAGTGCACCGAGTCAAAGGCTGAATACACTCAGTGAACACAATGAGCTTGAAATAAGCATGAATGGAACCTACCTACAAGACCACCGACAGTGCACTCTGACATGTACCCTTTAAAGAACTCCCCTCTGCTGAGTCACTCTCCTCCCTTTTAATAATTTATCCACGTCGATAACAATCATCTCGTTTTGTTGAGAAATAGATTGCACGGTGTGGTATGATCCAGGGGTCGTCTCAAGGGATGTAAGCAATTGAAGCGAGGTTTTTTGCCGTTTCGTTGCACGATGGCTGCACGGTTTCCTGCGATTTGCAGTTGTCGAGATTTACTGGGATTGGATAAAAGTTTGACGTCAGTGGATTGAGAGTTAATGTCTCAAAGTAGGTTTGGTATTCCGGCGATAGGATTTTCAAGCTTTCGTTGGTATGATGTGGAGTGTCAGGTCATTCTGATATCAAGTGGGTTAATTGACTCATATAATATTAGTAGACAGACGGGCGCTAATGCTATTCGTCACTGACCTCATGAAATATTTGTCGTACTTTCATGTGGATATACATAAATGAAATTAACTTCATACCCATTTTATTCACCCAGGGATGGAAAGCCCATTAAGTAACAAATTAATGATGAAGCATTAATTACTGACTCAGTTTGAATTTTTAGATGGCCAATTTTTAAGTAATTTGATCATTGTAAGTAAGAATATCTAGAATTATTCCCCACGAACATATCAAGTCACTTTATTAAGGCTGAAAATTTTAAGCTTTTCAAAGTGAACTTTTAAAAATAGTTCATCCTGCAATTTTCGATTTTATATTCTCTATCTTCGTCAAAGCTCCAATACAAGTACCGTAATAATGTGAGCACAGTGATTTCGTCGATTGCCCTGGAATTCTAAGTGATTAACGGGCGAGTGATACGATGATTGGGTCTCTAAATATCCTCTCGTATAAAAATTTAAGAGCAGAGCAATTCAATGGGAATTCGACCGAATCGAAAATCACTCGAGTTTCTCTAATCCGATCAGAACGAAACAGAGCAATCGATAATCATTTGAACGCTGCAGCCAGACATGACGTCAGATTTGTATTGAGCCATCACGAGAAGAACCGAAGAGACATATCCCATTGTTTCAGTTTTCTCGAGAGTAAACAGCCAGCCTCATTGTCCCATCAACGAATCCATTACTCGGTTAACTGTATGAGACAAGTGGATTATTCACAGCTAACCAAGCTTTTCCCAATAGTCAATGAATAATACATGTTTACAATTTGTTTGATGAGGCATTCATAAGCTAAAAAATAATGCACTTGAATAATTCAAGATTGTTTTAACTCGCAAAAGAAATTCCTTGACAAGGATGAATGAATCAATTTATTCAGGCACAAAGCATTCTTTTGGATCGGTTGAACAGCAGCCTGACGGATTAAAAATTTGTTCAACTAGGTGGAAAAATTTATTACCCACCGGAAACTTGATGAGGTATGCCCGCGATGAAGATTAGGCGGTTGGGTGGGGGTAGGTGAAGCACGCGAGTTGGTAAACCGTCGAGAGAAAATTAACTAATCGCTCGGGTGAGTACAGCCAACACTGCGGTGTATTTCATGGCATCTGGTCTACCCTGTTTCGTATATTTCTCGGTGTAAATATTTAATTGCATCTGCAGGCTACGAATAAAAATTGGCCATTATTGGGGGGTCGATAGGTGGGAAAGGGAGCTAATAGATTAAATGAATTTATTTCGTGAAATTGTTGGACTCAGCGATGTGCGGTGATTTAATCTCGGCACAATGAAAATATATGACCAATTGTCAGGGAATGACAATTCTAACATTCAGCTTTTTAATTTTAAATTACACCAAATAACACCCCTGTTAAATTCGAATTTAACTATTTCTGAAAATCAAGGGAATAATCCTACGCGGCTAGCGATTCTCATTTAATTCAGGTCGTGAACGGTGTGAAATATGGGGCTAATCGATCAGTCTCATTTTACAATCATTTTTCTTGTCGAGTGTCAGGAGAAAAATTGATCTCAGCATCTGTGTATCGATCAGCCGACGGTTTAAAAATAATCACCGGTAGAAAAACAATCTTCCACGGCGGATCTGCAATTTGACAGGCGATCAAATTTTAGATCCGGCGGGTGGTGCAATTGCTTGTCAGTTACCTGCAGCATTACCGGATTCACCAGCGACCAGCAAGTTCCGGTTGTGCGGGAGGTGGGAGAGGAGTGTAAAAGATGGAGTAGATGACTCTGCTGACAGTAATCTGATCGATTGAACCAACAACGATTGATCGATCGAAAACTGGGTAATTGCAGACCACATTCTTTCTTCATCTAACAATTGTCGGGGAAATTTTCTCTCCTGTTCATATGGACGGATGCATTGTATTAGAATTCTCACTGATTTTTTTCCTCTACTCTCCCGTATAATAGATATAAAAATTTATAACTTATAATTCAGTCCGATTTTTTAATTCAATAGTGACAAAAGTTTTTACCGTGGTTTTATCCTCTCAACCGTAAGGTAAAGAGTTATTGTAATTTACAAATTCTGCGCACCCCACCCAAAAAACAATGTCAACATTCCGGTCGGTGAAATAGGATTGGAGTTGAAATTTCCGCTTATTTTCATTTATAGTATCGTATCACCGTGGACTGGGAAATACGATTACGCGGTCTGACACTGTAAAAAAAATCTTGAAAAATTATAGTACGAGAATTGTTAATTTAAAATACAATGGAAAACAACGCAATAGAAGAACAGAATCATCAGGGCGATGAACGGTTTTTGTGAATGAGCTTTCACACTTCTGTTAATACTTTACCTATTGTATACGTGAAAAAGTCTTTCACAATTGGATAAAATTACACTGCAAAAAAACACGTTTTGTTTTCCATTAAAATCCATTCAGTTGAGTGAACAACTTTACTCGAAATAAAAAACGATTCACTCTAGAGAGATAATTGAAAAAATGGCTTTGTAAAGTTATACCAATTTACAATATTGATTAACCCAAAACAAATTTGGAAAAGGTTTTTCTTTTGTAATACTGAATTTTTTAATATGCGGTTACTTTCGAAAATACTGTAATTAGTCCCAAATACCTGATTCCATAAAAAATTTCACACTTTTATTTCCGTTCAAATGAAATGGTTCGCGGGTGTTGCGATCGCGTCTTTTCACCTTCTCACTTCCTAGTGCTCCGGTTTCAGTCCTACTCCTACGGTTATTCAAGAGTTGCGAGGTATATCAAGATCAATTCCCTTTCGCCTTCTTACAATAGGATCCACAAGGCCACAATACATATTTCGAAAAGCAAGCATTAGGACCGGTTAACCTATTTTCATTTCCTCGATGTCACAAACCTGTCATTAGTTGTAGATGAATACATTTAAGATGACATTCCAAAATTCTCACCCTCTGAACGCCGTTAATAGAGCCACAAAATGCAAATCATCCCTTAAAGTACGTCATAACGAACGGGAAGTGACATTTCCCGCCTACACGGAGATGGAAAATAGTGTTGTCCCCAAAATGGTACAATACTATTAACCTAGTCAAAAAACCCCCTGTTAAATTCCTCCATTGAAGTAGCCCCACGAGATTCGAGAAAAAATGACACCTAAATATTTCCCTTCGATCGTGAATGTTTCAACAATCACAAGCTGTAAATTTTTTTTAAATGTTCGATTTGATTGAACGATACAACTTTCCCGAGAATTGAACTCCATCAACCAATTTAAATATGAAACAAGTGGAAAATTGCTTTCGTTCCAACGCAGCCACTTTTCACTGATACAATAGCCGAGTTGAAAAATATTCTAAAAATATTTCCAATCCATTAACAACCAAATTATTATTAGGTGATTGAAAAAAACATTTTTTACCATTGTAACTCCGACCAGCAAGAGAAAAAAATCCCCAGAATATCGTCAAGCAATAGTGAAAAATTTCCTGGAAATGAGTTCACCTACGTGGATCAAATATCTGGCGAAAAAACTTGAAACATATATCCAGCGCATTCATAAAATAATCTCCTCTGGAATACGTTACGTAGAATGAAACTACGTGGGTATTCGTACATAAGCCCTGGCAAGGTAGAGGCATACATAACACAGTGGAGTACCTCGGCCGAGTAAAAAGTCCGATGTAAATAGTAAAATGGAAGCAGAGACTTATCTATATCACACGGGCGAGAAGAAGGGAGGGAATGAGTTGCATTCGATATAAGATTGACTGAAATGCCGTATACGTCGAGCCCAGTGAATTGTGGAGGCAAACGGAACGAGGAATGGGCTAGGGAATGGGCGAGAGGCAACAAGTACTCGGCAAAGTTCCAGCATTCTCTGAATTTCACGATGCTTCACTTAAAAACGGACTGAGCTGTTGAATTGTGACGGCATTCGACGGAAAGTATTATACTGTTGAAAGAATTCGTTGAATATCGAGTTGCTGGCCGAAATGAAATTCAAAAGATGCTGAAAGGAATATTAAGGAAGGAGACTGAGTATCATAGCTTTTTCCAGAAATCTGTAATTGGCTTTTGTTGATTTTTTTTCCTCTATTCTTTCCCTGCAATTCTCGGTATTACTGAGAGACAAAATCGTTTCAGTTGGGTAGAGTCGAATGCATGTAGGTCGGGGTAGGATGAATATTCGTGGTTCTTCCCAAATAGTGGATCGAACCAACGATATCATCGAGCTAACAGGTGAACTGATTCAGGGCAATTTAGGGCTAATAAGACTCTTATGCAATTTTCCCTTCGATGTTTTCAAGGAACAGGGATTAAGAGCCACTAATAATTGAAATAATCCTAATGACAAATATTATAAATAAATAACAAACGTGATTCGGGTGCCTGTATTACATTGAATACAACTTTAGTGCTGACCTCGATCGAATGATTCTAATGAATTCAACAGAATTTTTAAAAGTAATTAAAGACGGTCAGTGATAAATCGAACTTCTTCCCAAGTCTCAATGAAATTTATGTAAAAAGATGATAATGAAATTCGTATCCATCGTTCCCCTCAATTGAAATGTCTTGAAAGCTATGTGTTTCGGGGCAATCGTCCAATCTTCTTCCGGAGGTTCCGAAAAATTTCGAAACTTATAAAGAAACTTCTGCGATGATTTCTTTCTGGGTGGAGGGGAAGTTCCAGAACTTTAATGAGCCACTGGTCAGCGAACAAACTCGGGTTTGTTTTTTTTACTCCTCTTACCATATTTGAAGTAACTCTTGTAGCCCGGGCTTATATGAATAGTCGAGTGGAGTAAAAACCTCGAAAGCCCAAACTGTAGAAATGAGTATGAGAGCCTCTGATACTTTTCATCTGAGCTCGAGGAAGCCCCATGTCTGCTTAACTCTTCCACTGAAAAGACAGAAGATGGGGAAAAGAAATGGGTCCAGAGGAAAAGGCTGAAATAGGACGGTGAGCCGAAACGAGAAGTCGAGAGTCCCTATTGTCCTGTTTGAGAGGGAAAAATGGAAGAATAATCTAGAGTATAATTCTGTATTGTGCTGCATGTTGTAACATGAAAATCCATAGACGTGTATTTTTTCGTTACGAAGAGATAATTACTTGGGGGAACAAAAGAACGCAGGAACGCACTCGTAGTAATAATTATTAATTTAATTGATGATCTTATTCTACTGTACAGAGCCACGGTTTTCTCAATTTTTTAAAATTATATTTTAACGTTATAGAGAATTTTCCATTAAAATTATGATGAAACCATATTTACACTTCGGTTCTCGATGCTCCGTTATGATTGAAAGCTATTTTTATCTTTCCTCTTATTTATTTCTTGAATATCAATTTTATCATGAGAAGAATAGCACTGGTCTTTCCAATAATGAAACCGTCAATTCCATCTTCAAAATTCTATTTGCATTCACAAGTTCTCAGAGGATTTCCCTGGTTTTCTTCTCCATCTAGTACAACACTCCAGGGAAGCTCGTAGAATACAATAAAATAAAGCAACCACGAAAAATTCGCCAAAATGATTTTCCGTAGAAAATGCTCTGGAGGTTTATTGGGACTGTGCCCAACCTCTGTCAATTCATGTAAAAATATCTCTTTTAAAACAGCAAAATGTCGCAGTAAAGGACGTTTTGTGGAGAGAAATCCAGTGAAGATTTATTCTTTCTTTCGTCAATAACAGCTTCTCGTCAAGATCAGAGTGAAAAGTATTCATTTGATATCATCTTCCCCTTTTTCTAAAATGATATCAATGAAAATGTCAATCGAAACATCAAAATTCCGTTGAGTGACACGACTTTAGCGGATTTCTCTGGTTTTGGTCTCCATTCAGTCCATCACTCCCGGGAGATTTGCGGAATACAACAAAATAGAACGAAAAAGAAATACTCCCCGAAATGTTTCTGCCCTGAAAATGCAGTGGAGGTACTTTGGAAAAGTTGGGTCTATTCCCACCCTCTTTCAATTCATGTGAAAAATGTAGTGTGTGTTGAAAGTACACTTTTGTGGCTATTCTGCCTAGGGTTATCTGTGGATTCTTTCCCTTTAGGGGGGGAGGGAAGGTGAGGAGGACGAACGAATGTCACCCGGAAGAGGTTCGCGACGTGACTGTCCTCGATATCGGCCCAGGGCTATGGGTTACGTATATCATCCACGAGAGAGCGAGAGAGAACCCACGGAATTGAACAAAAGGGCGGAGGGGACATGTGTGGTAACTGAAAACACTTCTAAGCGCTTGGGGGAATACAAAAATAAAAATAAAGTGTATCTGAGGTGTATGAAAAGAAGTTGCAGAATAGATAGGGAGGAGGTGTTGGAAAATCACCGATAGGATTTGATACTACACTGATGGAAGGGTTTATGTACCTTCGGTTGACAGGCTTTCCAACTATCACACGATTCACTTATTCCAAATGAGATTCGTTCATTATTAACGAACGATAGGTTTGAATGTGAGTAAATTAATATTTGTTAATATTCAAATTGATGGGTCATGATATTATAATTGAAGGAAGGTATTCGTGAAGAGATTAATGATATATTCCCCTCAATAATCTCTACGTGAAATTGAGCGCTTTTTTCCTCAACATGCAGTGGAACATGAGCTGTTCGATAATTTTTAAACTTCTTGACCTACATTTTTCAATATGGAAATTAAATATCCGTGGGAACCCTCGGGCAGTAGCCAGTTGCGGAGCCACTTGCACCGAATGCCATTCAAAGTAGAATAAAATCTCCGAGTATAAATCGTCGATTGCGTTCGGAAAGTGGATATATATGGAGGTTATCCGTTCAGAATTTTCATATTTTATTGAATGAATAAAGGTCCCTTTGCGCAATTATGAGTTACGGGAGAGAGTGGCACACAATGACGATGAAATTCTGGTTGTCAATTCAAATCATTAACCCAAATTGTTCTACAATAATGTATACGATAGAAGTTTTAGTTGAACTAAATAAATTATAAATCCGCTTTCTCGAAACGAGGAAACGGATTTAGTTATCTCCAACAAGTCCTTTCTCAAAATGAGAAAAAAATGCAAATGAAGAATTTATTTGATTTAAATAGTTGATTGTTCCGTGTACATTGCGAGGTGGAAGTGTAGACTTTGGCTTTATTGGATTTTGCCCGCACCAACATCATATATAAAAGTCAAAAAAATCTCGCAATAACAATGCTGCTATTTCAAACGCGAAAAAACCTGGCCCGTAGGTTTAATCTCGCCTCCTATGAAACGGCCTCCTCATATTCAAGAACAGTTGAAAACCGAATTACATGGAACGAGCTCCAGTGCCCCATGTTCTCGTATTTACTCTAACTGAAATGTGGCAGTAGAATCCTCTCATGGAATCAAATAAATGACCCAGTTCATTTTTTTCATCATTTCAAAGTACCCCCAGACAAATAATTTCTCCCCAGATAGACATAATGCAATTACATAATGAGCGGATTGTGCTATTCTGAGAGAAAAGTTATTTTTTCCAAGTTTATATTTTTCTGAAGAAAAAAAAACAGAAATTATCGCATCGGAGATGAATTTTTTCCGGAAAACACGGACCAAGATATTACCTGAGATAATAATTTTGTAATAATACTGAATCTTCGGAAGGCTCGAGTTAATAATTAATGATATTTCTGGAGTAATAACTGGGCATTATGTCATTACTGAGAAAATCCAATTAAGATAATGGGTTGACATGTTTGTAATTGTCAACATCGACTTATTGATTTCAATTTACGATTAAATATAGTCTAGTTTCACTTTTTAACGAATTTCATTGCAAGAAAGATATATTTCTTACAATAACCTGAGGCCCGAGGGCCTTCAGCTCTTTCCATAAACATTTCACGTACTTTTCACTTGACTGCATTCGATTTCGAAGTCTAGTGATATATGAATGATTTCCGTGCCTGTGGATCGCGGGTCAGCAACAGGGTTAATCACCTTAATCGCAGAAATCACAGAATATTTCAAATTGTTGAAATTATTCCATTTCCAGTCCCCAAGGTCTCCGAAATTATCTGCGTGACATTTCTATCTTGATGTGCCATTTATATTCGCAAAGCGACATAGACAAGGTCAAATACAGCATGATAGATGTAAGAACAAGAATAAAAGTTTAGTAAGCGGTTTAGGAGAAAAGGTATTGATGGGCCGATAGCGTGGGTCTTTTATCGGTGGAGTTTGCCCGCTGTGCTTTTGCCGAGCGTGAAGAAAATACTTCAAAATGCCTGACGGAATAGAACAAACGTTGGAGAGTCCAAGGTACAGTCGAGGGTAAGAATACAAAGGAACACAGGGAAAGCCCTCAATACTGCCAAGAGTTCTGGACTCGAAGAGATGGGGGATTTACTCGTGGACTTGGTTCAATAACAGAGACTTTCTTGGTGACTGCTGCGGATAGAGAATTTATTTTAAAATCACATTCTGTGGAAAAGTACTTTTATTTACGAACTAAAAAGGTTTTCACCTATGTAACAACAAGGAGAAAAAGAACTTCAAGTCTCAGGACTTTTTTCTTTAATTAAATTTCCTAAATTAAATTTTAATAACTTTAAATTCAAATATTCCTCAATAATTATTAGACAAAAGAATAAATCATAAATTAATGAATAAAATGATATGAAAATAGAAATCAACTTTCAGAAAACGTTACATTGAATTTCCGGATAAAGAGGATAAGACCGAGGTTTAAATTCCGGAGAATAAAAATTCAGTTGATGAGGATTAATGATGTAGCAAAAAAAATTAGATTTCCTCTCCCCTGCGATATTATTCATATTGATCTGTCATACCTATTCCATAAATCAATAAAACACGGAGGCAATGTTTTTATTCGACTTCATCCAAAGGAAAAAAAGAAATACGGTATAAATCGAAGCTGAGACGACAGAGAGCTTGAAGATGATATATCGCCAGACCCAGGGAGAATCCCTTGCGGGAATTGAACGAACGCGCTTAATAACTCCGCTGGCTGGATATGGTTTGCCTCGGGCACAAGGTTGAAAATCGTCCCTCCCACATTCGTTTCTACCGCAACCTTATTCGATGACACCTGGCCCTGAGTATGTCACTAGTGAATACGAACGTAGATTCGTTATTTGACACTACTGTACCTCCTCTTCCCCGGTTTTGTTAAAATTAATTTCTCGTTCTTTCAACGGTCCATTTGACAATTGACTTTTTGTCATGAATGGAAAAATCGAATCGGATGGGATTCGCGGAGGGTAATGGTCATGTAAATATTTTTTGACTTGTTAGGAATAAGCACAACATTACAAAAGTCCGTGCATCAAGGAAATGATTTCAAGAAATTATGAATCTTGGTTGTTACTCTGAGGATGGAATGACAATAACATTACTTTCGCGATCTCATATCTTAGAAATAAGAAAATATATGGTATGACGACACAATCTAGGAGACTCTTCTCGTTTATTGCGAAACATTGCAAACTACCTCTCCTCTCGCCCCGTAATCGTGTGTCGTAATATTCGACTGGTTCCTACTAATTAAAGTCGCTTGGATGGAGGTCTGCGTCAAGTATTATTGCCGTTGATTGATCATTAGTCAGGTCTATTCCAATTATAGACTCAAAATTTCACTCATCGGTAGATCTTCAAGAAGGTATTGTTCTCACGAGAGAAATGTGAGTTTCAGCGGCCATTAATTACGTGACATTTTAGCAACGAGAGGAGAGAAGTGTGACGGGGTACTACGAACGATCCCGAGGGATGAGGGAGGATCCGCAGAAATATTTCGTATATTTTATTTCCCATTTATTTTTCTAAATACCACAAGTGCAAAAACTGTCACCGGCAATTTCCAAATCCTCTCATAATCAACCCCTCAAATCTCTCGCGTCACGAAACCCAGAATAGAGTCAACTCTTTTTCTTCTCTCCTCCAATTTCACTGTCTAATTGCCTTTTGGCTCAACGTTAACCGATATTTCAGGTCACGTTAAAGTTCTTCTCGCGTGCTTTTGAGATCACGAGAGAGTGTAACCAACACCGGTTGCGAGTGGGGAAGGTCTCAACTGAAAATGAGAGCGATCGATGATGTTGCAAGTGTCGGCAAACCCGGTATGGATAGACCCTTCACCCACCTACGGGTAAATAATAAAATGTTTACAACAGGAGCCAATGAATAGCAACAAGGGTGAAGAGGTTCAGGAGGGTGGGCTGCGTGTGCTGCACGAGGGCATTGGTTTAATGGTATTTTTTTTGAGCTGATAACGGCCATTGTCGAGCAATACACTTGAGGCTTTATCGACAAGTTTAACGTCAGTCTGACCTCAGATGCAACAGATTAACGGGGAAGAACGAAGTGGCCCAAGGTCATAGTTAATGTGCTGCTATCGAGTTTTCGTGCTTCACCTTGCGTTTTATTTATGAGTTTTTTAGCTTCTAATTGGCAGGGCGTGAGAGCATTGGGGAGAGGAGGTATTTCGGGTAATTGGCGTCTGTCAATAGGGCTGATTGTTTGCTGGGGTAAGAAACATTATTTATGTTTCGTCTTTGGAAAAGCGTTTGGTCGGATAATTTATCCTGTGGAGTGAAAAAAAATGTTATCAATCGCTCCGTCAATTTTCGATGATTGTGGACTGATTAGCATAATCCCCATAACAAAATCAGCAGCAGATCACTGGAAATCTCTGCGAAAAAAATTAATTTCGATTCGAAACTTGTAAAACCCTTAATATGATACTTTCGCGTGTTTCAAATCCAGAGTAGAAAGTCTCGTTGATTTATGAATATAGTCCTTTAAAACGGACATTCAAAGCTATGATTGACTTCATTTGCCATTCATTCATTTGGGACTCAAACACATTTCTTAAGCCACCATTTAATTAATTCAGAATAGTATATTTACCTATCGTGGACATCGGTTTTTCATATCAAATTATCTAGGTATTATTCAAAGTGAAATTACACCTGTGCGTTGAAACGAGAGTAGGACATTAAATTGCTTCTTTTGAAAAGTACGCGGGAAGAAGAGCGTAAGAGGAAATTTTAACTATATTTTCCTTTCAGTGTGAAGGCCTTTCAGACAGACTGAAATGGAAATAGAAATTCGAAGAGTATATTCCTCATTTATGTGATGTGAGGGATCTACTTTCCTAGGTGAAGGATGTATCCTCATGTCTAACTAGTTAATCCGACCCATTTCCACGATATCTATTTTCTATTTAATGCAGTAGGTATTCACCTGGGAATCGCACAGATGATGGATCTTTTAGAAATTATTCAGCCAGTTTTCGTCTCACTGGTTTTCAGTGATGAACGGAAAAGTTCATCAAAGATTAATATTATAAGAAGAATCGCTCAACGTAGAATGAATGTTTATTTACAATATTTATTAACATATAATTATACCTGAGGCGAAGCGAACACCGGAAAAAATTGTCTCGTTCTCATTTTCTCCATGAAAATTTCCCTAATCGAATATTTTTCCTCAAAACTTTACTGCGAAATTAATTTGAGTTTCGTTTCATTAATTATTAGATCCACCGTAGTTTATTAATCCTGTCATTTTCGGTCAATCATAGACTTCGCAAGGGAGAGATATCTGACATCATATTTATCCTTGAAAAAATTATCTCTTGATCAAGAACTTTTTTCGTTTTTATTCGAGTGGAACGAAAAAGGTTCGATCTGGGTCCGTGCCGGCGATGCCTCTCACAGTCCTCACATTAACTCGTACCTCTTGACGTGGGTTCGATCTATATTTTTACTCGTATCTCCTCATGTACGGAGGTTAACCCTCCACCGGAGGCTCTTAAAACTTTGTCGACAAGACGAGAAGACTCTCCTTTCTTTTTTCGCTCTTTTCTCCACTCACCAAATCGCAAGGGTCCTTCGGAGGATTGAGACTTTTCCAGTGAATAAATTTGGGATATCTCATTGATTATGGAGGTGATGTAGTGTAATTTTGGGGATCAGAGGCGTGGAACAACCCTGGAAACTTCGAGCGCTGCATAAATTTAACCTTTTTATTTCTCCTTGGAATAATTCATAAACAAATTTGTAAGAATCGATAGTTCTTGCTCTCATTCGATGCATTCCTCTAGTCCATGAAATTTTATACAAAAGTAGTTGTCAAAGTGAAAAGGATTTAATCTCTCATGAGAGCTTGAGTATACTTGAACTCCAGAGACGACCAAAAAAGTAATTTAATATTATTTTTTCACGGCTCTTTTACCCAGGAAAACAACTTACGCAGACTACTGCATGAAAATTTTGTTATGAAAATATCGCGGAAATTCGGGCAAAGAGAAATTGAAATCGGTGTGAGGTAAAAAGTAAAAGAGCTACTTGTTGACAATTTCCAACTTTGACGGGAAATTTCAAAGGACAATTTTTAACAGTGTATCCCGGAAACTACCATCGTCAAGCTGGTCCGTTTTAACGCTGACGTCCGTAAATACACCGATCAATATATTTCTCCGAAGCCATTCCTTTTAACAATGTTCATAAAATATTTACCTGCAAACGACATGTAATTCTCCAGTTTTCTGAATTCTCAGAATTATCAGGTGCAATAAAATACTAGAATTCTTTTGACATTTGAAAGTGCTCAGTCATTTTTGAGTTCATATTAAATATTCGGTTTTTGTTTAATTCAAGAATTATTTCGCCCTATAAATGTGACATGTTCGCATAATATCGCTCGTTCCATAAAAACAAATGTTTTCCACAATATCTATCAGCACACTGCACCCACGCCCCTCATTCTTTACTCCTCCCCCATCGGATGGGATAACCGAAAGCCCTAGAAATCGAACAAATCACTTTGGAAAACATTTGCCGTTCCTTTTCAACTATCGAAACGTTCATTTATTCTGCTGACGCTCTAAACTCTCACTCGTGATGCACTCCACGTGTGTACAAATATTTGTCTAAAATCTCTGACGATTCAGCATCGATTATTCAGATATGTTGGCCCCATTCACCCTGTAAATATGCAACACGTAATAATCTGCCAAATAAAAGGGGCGGTGTGAAGTTCACTACGTGACCTATCTTCAATCGTACGTGTAGACATTAAGAGATTATCTCCATCAAAAATATTAGCACAGAAAAGGGCAACTTCACATGTCGACTGTCGAGTCAAGTTTATCTGTAGAGGGCCACTAGATGTTTTCCCCTATCGTGATGATTTTTTTTCTTCCGCTCTCAAGGTGGCGTAACCCCTGTAATCCCCGCAGACACTTTGGAACATTTAGGGGATATAGCCTTCGGGATATGCCGCGTAAGCACATCCCCCAGACTAGCTTTTTTTTTCCTCCAGCTTAGCATGGGTATTTTGCTGCATATCCTCTTTCAGTTTTCTACCTTCTTTTCGATAGTTAACGCCGTGATATGCCTAAGAGCTGGGCTTAATGAGATTGAATCCCGTTTTTATCTCATAAAAGGCCATTTGGCAATTTAGCGCATGAGTTGAATCTCCGGATTGCATTGTTATCCCCAGGAATGACCTCGCAATCCCGCGAGGAGTTTCCTTTTTGAAATAAGAGCCTGAGTCATTGCGTATTCACAGATAGAGCGAAGGAAATGGTTTTTGGCTTGAAGTGGTGAGGGATATTTTTCCTCTCACCAGCTAATGATCCATCTTCGGTGAAATGACACGATTGCGTCAATTCCTTTGCTCGGTTGAAACGCACTATTCCATTCTTCAGACATGAAATATTATATTTTCTACTGGACATTAAATGGAGAATCAAATTTAAGCCATTCAAAGAGAAAATCGATAGAGTGAACAAAATGGTTTTTCTGTTGAAAAGGTGGAAGGTAATTTCCTTGACACAATGTGATGGCCTTGGGTTTATATTTGCGGAAATGATATAATTTCGTCACTGACTTCATTCCTTTAGAATGTATTTTTCCGTCTTCTAGATAAGGCATATTGATCAGTGAACATAAAATAGTAAATGAAATCCAAGATTTTTTTGAAGTTCTGTGAAAATTCGAAAGAATCTAGAATTCAAAGAGAGATTTTTCTCAAGATTTTCCGTCCTTGTCCGACATTTTGTTGTAGTATAATGAAATTCATTTACGGTTTTTCTACGAACCCACTTCACGTCAATTAGCACTGAAATTCCATTGAACTCCCTCGATCGGACGTGATCAATCTTGCCAACAACAGATGAGACACCGAACAATGTGCCCATAAACCTCAGACGGATGAGGGTGTCTATCACTTTCAAGAATGAATGATTCTCCAGGCAAAGGAACCATCACCCCTTCCAACCATCACTCACAAACTAACTATTTCAGCCCGTATGGGGACACAAGCCCTGTGATGAAAATTTTCGTTAAGAGCACCGAGTTTTTTAGATAAAACCCAAAAATCAACACTCCAATGACTGAAACAGGGGGCAAGAGAAACGTACAAATATCCAACAAATGTAATAACCCCCCTTGGGCGGCCTCTTTTATTGCACAATCAAGTGGGACAACTCGTCCTTCCTCTGTTATAGCTTGTCCTACCAACTTTTTCCCCTCTTGTTTCACATTTTTCCGTAATTTACCCTCTTTTCTCCATTGTCGGTGTGCTCACAGCGGGCGTCTCGGCGGGCAGCGGAGATGTAAGATAAACTCAAGGGGGAGTTCTGACAAAGGAGTCCGGAGGATTAAAACACAAAATACGTAATTAATTTTTTCTACTCCTTCGAGGAGATGAAGACGTTTAGGGTTGCGAATGTTAGAGAATTTGGTCATGAAAATGGGCGCACCGTTGTCTCCTGCATTGTTATCTCAAATTGGGATGAATATGCCAATTGACAGGGAGGAATGAGAAACAGAAATTAAGGTTGCCAATCTGTTAATGATTTTGAAGATGACATTGGCTGGGAGAAATTTTTTAAAATGTACACGTGCCATTTTTTCTACTCTAGAAGATTTTATCGTATTAGCCTGGAAGGTTTGGCGATATTTCACTTTGAAGATTTTTGTTCCAATTCTCCATTGCAGAACTTTTGAAATGCAAACGAAGCCCTTCAGTTTCCATATAGGTTATAGGTGGAAATGCCGTGAGATGTAATCGAATGGCAGAATATAGCTAATGCACCGTTCAAGTATTTCGCTGAAATATTCGATACAAAATAATATTTCCCAACTCCACAGTAAAATTTCAAATATTCCATTCCCATTAATTGAAATTATGATACGGAGGTTAACCACTTCATGATTTTTCGCTCCCTGAATGGAAATCACTGACACTCTCTGGAAAATTAGTGCCCAAACGTCGATAAAATTTAAATACTTTCCCGCAGTGGAAAAATTAGTTGATAGCGTGATGAATTTTAAAGAAGGCCTGATAACATTTAACACGGCATCATGAACGCAGGCGTTGAATCAATTAATAAATTCATCCCGAAATTTAAAATTCATCTGCCAAAGGGACATGAATTTTCGACGAAATATGATGAAATTGTCTACATGCTCCAGATCAGAGTGTACACAGTCGTCGTCTGTTGATAGATTTCCGATGGCCAATAATGGAACACTACACGATGACAGTACAAAGCAGACTGCCGAGACTATGTAATTTTTTCTGAGAAACTGGGGCAATTCCTGTGAGATTGTCCGACGAATCATCCGAGAGAGCATACACTGCAACTAGCAAAATTTTTGAATGCCTCCATACTGAGCATCGCATACATGCCCTCAATTTTTCCTTTCCCTTTTTTTTCGATGGAGGGAAATTTGATAAGGAATTCTTGGAGGACTGGTTGGGTAGAATAAATTGAGTCTAGACCCAATCGAAAGAGAACCTCCTACCTTCCACAATTTTTAGGTTTCATTCATCCTTGTTTGCCATTTCTATTCATCGATTATCGGAAATTACTCTGCTGGGGAAAAAAATATTTTTACACAAATTTTCCGATATTTTTTTCATTAATCAATATAGACTTTCGCGGAGTCATGCGGATTTTCATGTTGCCCTTAGCTCAGTGAAGAGATGCATCGAATATCAGATTCTACTATTATTCTATGTTTCTCGGAAATATCGAATATAATTGTCATGTAGGACGCGAGATTATTATGCTACGAGTGGTGTTGGATATAAAATATCTAGAAAATCGCGAGTATGAACGGAGAACATCGATCGCGTTCCACTGCGTATGATATGCAGGACAGGCAAAAGAGGGGAATAAACCCGCATGTATGCATTCCAGTGAATGGAAAGAGGGGGATTTACTGAGCTAAGTGAAGTGAGAAAAGAGGGATTGTGTAATTTTCATTGCAGAGAGCACGGAGACCGGGAAAAAAGCTGAAAATGACAGGATGAAGAATATTGCACTCTCAGTTTCTGATGTCTCGGAACACACCGACTCTTATTTGATTTTTTTTTCTTTTTGCGAGAGCGGATATTATTTAAGGTTATCAGAAAAACGATTGGGGGAAATATCGGGGGCGAAAGCTCTTGGATTTTCTCGACTTTATGAGATTTCTCAGTGAATTCTTCGTTGAAGGGCAGTAAGAGGTGATAAGTTGGATTTCTTTCCCATTGCGAAACTTTAGGTGCTGTGGTACGATTGACACGTGAATTTACAGCGCTCGAAAATTTATTGTTCTCATAATGAAAAATTATTTATCGATAAAAGAAAATTTATTGGATTGGTAATTTTTCATATTTACTAGCTTCAAACCAGAAGATTCGTGTTGTCTGGGAATTTATTATTTTAGTTCTTCAACAGAAAAGAGGATGTGATATGTCTATCGAAGGACAGGGGTTCCTTAACTGATTTGTTTGCACTCTTTTGCGCTTCACAATGCAAAACGACACTTGAAAACGAGTGGATCAGATTATTATTAATTTTGTGTGATGGGATAAATATTCTTTTTGCCCCATTAAAAGAATCATTTCAAGCGGAAAATGGTCTCAACTATCTTGAAAAAATCCCCAAGATAGGATGGGAGAAAATACATCAATACCCAGGGCTTCAGAATGTAGAGTCATCGACCGAAATTGGGCGAGGACGGGCAACAGGCGGTGATATTGTCTGAGCCAAGTCGGCTGTCTCCACTGCAGCTCTTTGTATGTGGAGATCCATTCGAGCAAGTAACGCGCTCACTAACCGTGAGGAATATTCATCACACGGACAGCCCCACCGAGCGCGCACACGTCTAAACCCGCCATCCATGAAAAAAAAAAAAAACAAAACTATATAGATACAAAAATAATGTCACAGCTCCTAGGAGATTCCCGCCAGCTTTGAAGCCGCTTCCATAATCAGACTCCACGGCTGTCCTGAGGGAATTTCCGGCAGTCGCTTTGATCATTTTAAACATTCCCGGGAATTTTCAAATCCCAAAATGAGAAAGTTTTCTCTTTAAAAAATCAACACACGGAATAGCGAATAAAATTCCACGGCTACCGGGAGTGTTTGATGTGAATGTGGAGGGTTAGAAATTGTCTCATCACGGAGCCAAGAAAATTTCCGCTGGAAAAGTCAGTGAAATGACCCATTTTCCTTCAACAGTTCAAAAGAAGCTGAAAAAGAAGTTTGAAGAAGACGTTGTCAACATTTAGCAGTTTAAGAACTAAAAAAAATCTTCAGCGATACATTATATTGCAAATTATCCCGCTGAAAGACATTCGTAGAACTTCCAACACTCCACGTCCCTTCATCTACGGAATTAGATGAGCGTTTTATCCATCTAATTAGTGTCGAGCCCACATGGTAGCATGTGCTCTTATTCCCAAAATTATCATACCGCCTTTATCGCGGTATTTAGCTCACAATTTTACCGTTATTTATTCGTCGCCTGTTGTCTGGAAGCGACGAATGAAATTACAACGCATGTCTGACGTGATATACAACAAGTCTGTGATGATGCGCTTATGGATGCTGTGTTGATGTATTCGTTTACTGTAACATCTATGGTGGGGCTTTGAGCCTTCTACAAAGGCCAGCCCGCTAATATTGATGCACGTGCGGTTGCCTCTCGAGAGGGGTCTGGGAGCCCTCGGAGGACTCACAGCACTTATCCCTCTCGTTTCACCTTGTGGTACCCGTTACAGGGTATCAATCAGGTGATACAAACAATGTTGCGTAGTTCGTATGAGACAACAATTAAATAACCCCTGTGCAACTCAATTACTTTCCGATCAACGGCTGACATTCTCTCCTGTCGCCTCGTCCGACACAGCAGGTGATATAGAGAAGAAATAATTGCCTAGGGGAAATGATTTTATTCTACGTTGAGATTTCACTATTGACAATGTTCTACTAAAATTGTGGAGATATATTTCCAATGCGGGAAAGCCCATTTCTCGGGTAAATCCAGAACAATAAAAAAAGCTCTGGATATCGATCCGAAAATCGTCTCACTCCATCTCCATAAAAAATTAATTAAATTGGAATTTTCATACGATATAAATACCCAATGACGAGGCAAATATTTCCTGTTCTATTCACGAGGGTTCCCTAAAAAAATCCCACCTCTTTATATTTTCTCTTTTATCCGATGTTCTACTGGACACCAGCGGCGTTGGGTTATCGCAACACCGGGTCACCTCGAAATATCGTACCTAATATCTCCTCGGCATCGCGTTTTATGGGAAGGTATAAAAGAAAAAGGTAGCTGGAGGGAGAGTTAGGCCGAGAAAAAGTACATGAATTTATCGCGGATTTATCAGGGAGCGATGGATGGCAACGAGGGGAAAAAAATACGCTTTAGATTGATGAGAACAGAGATGGCCCGATCTCAGGGTGCATCAAATGAAACAGGTTTGTTCGTGAGTGGATAAGATCTGTGTTGATACAAATTCGTCGCATCACTAGTCATTATTATAAATCGGTAAAAAGAGCGAATGACTGACTGACTTATTTTTCTATTTATTTAATTAATTTATCCATCCCTGCTGGCTATTGATTAATTGACAAAAATTAAGAATTTTCCTTCATAATATCATTCATGAATACCTAGTTGATTCTAATATGCTAATCATAATTTGCGGAACACTATTATTACTGATTATTATTAATCAACAATGACAATATTGTTATCGGTTTTACTAGAATTATTATTCCTATAATTCTTCAGATGATATTCCATTTTTTGAGTAAATATGATGAAATCTTAGTTCGTGCTTCTC
This sequence comes from Diachasmimorpha longicaudata, assembly GCF_034640455.1. Taxonomy (NCBI): domain Eukaryota; kingdom Metazoa; phylum Arthropoda; class Insecta; order Hymenoptera; family Braconidae; genus Diachasmimorpha; species Diachasmimorpha longicaudata. Next base: position 12,506,786 of record NC_087225.1, read on the forward strand.
TCCAGCTAGTTAAGCTTCAACTTTTTCCAACTTCGACCATTCGTTCCACTGATTGGAGACGAAGGAAATGAATCGCTTGAGATTAGGTACCCCGTGAGCCACTGGGAAATGGTACAGTAGAACACAAATGAGAAGATAGATATCGTCTCGATGAAAGCAACTTGGAAATAATCTCGTGAATCTGTTCCAATTCCGGAATTGCATCCCTTTACAGCAGCACAAAAAGCGAGGCTGGGGCTCCATACCGAGTACTTTGATGTAGGTGTACGTAGAAATCAGGTGGATAAGGTAAAATTTATCGAGGTCAAATCAAACACAATAGAGCTATTGATAACGCAGATTTGCTTTATCATTTTTGTTTGCCGTGCGAACCAACCAATTCAGTGAATTCCTCCCTGTTCTTTTACTCAAGCGTAAAAAACCCGATTAAATAATCCGAATAATAACGATATGTTATACACATTGGCGAAATCAATGGCCGATAAATAGTAAACATAGTCCTCATTCACATCGAATAGAAACAAAAAGTAATGAAGAAATATTTATAAACCGACCCCTAAATCGAAACCCTCATTATGTATCGAATAATATTCAATCATTTCATGTGAGTATATCGTATAATCCTCCATATTTTTTCAGTCCCAATAAATATTAATCATTCAATCGGAAATTTTCCGTAAATTTATTCAGCGTTCGTATGCTCTCTGCAGTGAATTGCATCCCAGAGTCAAATAGCACGAAAACGTATCTTGGAAATCGTGACCCGAATTTAAATGCTGCATAATTTATACAATTCGCTAGTTATAATGCGACTAACATTTGAGCTTTTTTTATCTCCACCTTCCTCAGTCTCCCCTCAAAAATAATTTGCATTTTTCCAATAATTAAAAATAGTTCAATCCCAGGGGAACATTAACGGTGAAATTGAAAAGAAAATGCTAAGTGCCGGTTTAAGATAGAGACTCTCTGGGGACATTAAGAATAGTACATTTGATACAACCGTTGTACATCGCGTGGTTGGGAATTAAACCCTCCAACAACTTTACCTCCCTGTCCGCGACAATCGAAGCCAATGGTTCGCGTGATGCTGACTCGTTGCACGACAGCAACGGGCGCCGAGTCGTTCTAAACGATTGTTTTCATTACAATTTTTTTTTCTCTCGCTGAACGACAATTCTGGGCCTCTTGGCCTCCCTGTGCTTTCAGGGTAGAGTTACTCACTTCGTCGCATTTCCTACCATTTCCCCCTTTTCGAGATGAAATAAGAGAAAAACCAGGAAATGTATTCAGTGGAGGTCAAGGATGCAGTTCAGGCCGGATTGATTCCACTGAACGATTGCACATTTGTCTTTTTATATCGATTTTGAAGTTTTTTTCGAAGGGGTCATGTGGTTGAGGTAACACACAGAACCCTAAACTTAACTTATGAGATTATCGTCAATAATCGTAATAGTTATGATGTCAAAAAGTGACTTAATTATTGTGAAAACAATTTTAGATTATGAGAAAATAGGTCCTTAGACAATTTCAAGCTTCAGAATTTTTTTCTCTTTAAATAAATAGATTTTTGTTGCTGAATTTGCTCGAGTTTTCCTCTGGAATCAAGTAAACTGCTTCTCATTCTCAGGAGAATTCACGGTGGAACTATGCATTTCTCAACATCAGTAACTTGCTGCGGAGAATGAGAAACTTTTCTTCTGCACGCGTCTTCTGGTACTTTCTCACCCGCAACTCAACAATTTTACATTTTGTTTGTGAAAAAAAATTACGATACAAAAGGGAAAATTTTTCCTTTCGCCTCGCACTATTCCTGTGAATACGAAAATTCCCACAATTCAATTGACGTCTCCGACTAAATTCCATAGTCATTTTTCATAAATTTTTTCTGCACCCAACCCCTTAAACTTTCAATCACTCATTTGAATAATTTCTCGTTAAAAGACTCGAAGGAAACGTTAAACAGATGGAGTAAAAAAAATCGAATCAATCATTGCCATGCTCCTTCGTTCAGAAGAACTTTGAAAAATTCGTAACCCCGACTTTTTCAATCTCTCCCATTCATCTATTTACCCTACACTACCCCCTTATCCTTGAAAAATGATGCCACATAGTTGATGAATGCAGAAGCACTCCCTCACGCCTCCACGTCGTCGTAAATTTTTCGTCCACCAGCGTTCAGATTGGCTTCTCGCGGCATCTCTGCCCAGGAGGTGAGTGGCGCTCGTAGGATTAAAGTGGAGTGAACGTCAAGAGGAAGCCCACCGTGTTTGAGTTAATAACACCCGGGTTGGGATGAATAGTGGCGTTGGTGTACAAACTAACGAAGATTGACTGGTATAAGTTATACGCTAAACAATGCTGCGTACTCGCTATCGCACAATGCACCCGGCTACATGATCGTTCGCGTTAATTCCGGGGAAAGAAGTGGAGTAAAGTACGATTTGGTCAGACGATCATGGAGAAGTGAAAATTGTTATTTTTACGGTAACGTTAACACTTTTCCGGTACATACCAATTATTTTGGGAAATTTAAGATTAATTATATGATTTATGATTTTAACCATTAAACTTCGTTAATATTATGTCTGGAAAATAATGGTGAGGGATATAATATTACGTAAAACTAGTATTTCAGTCATTTTTATTTCTGATAACTCAACATAGAGGAAAAATGGAAATAAACTATCAAAATTTATTTCAAGGATCAAATAAATGGAATATGAGTAAAAATCATACGTATATATACATATGTTTTTCGACAGAAAATCATGCATTTTGTGCGTATCTCACGCAATTTCTCATGGCTTATAATCTGAAATAACCGAAGGCATTATTTATCCAATGAGAATCCATAACATAAATTCATGTCGAACCACAGGCTCTTCTATATTCTGAGGGAAACATCGAATAGCTAAATAAAAACCATTTCTATACCCTAGTACAGTCATTTAGTGCTTTTACCGCTCAAGTTCCTCCCTCTCGATTATCCAGCGCACACATAAGCTACGTAATTGAATGTTTTCCATAGTCGAGTGCTCTCCAACAGTCGAATGCACGCTATATGCTTCGTTATTCGAGCACGAATTTTCCGAGAAGTCAAACACCCGGAATTTCTGAATTGCCTACTATTTACTAGTGAAATCACTCTTCAGCTGCCATGTTCATTTTACCTTTGATTCATGAGAACTCGAGTAATCATAGTTGGTGTGTATTTGATGTATTTTTCACCTCCATGAAATATATGTCTAGAATGTTTAACGTGCTCGTAAAAATGTAAAAAAATTGTTTGTCCATCGTATTAACAAGTGGGTGAAAATGTCAAATTAATTGATGAGAATTCCCACGGGGTTTTCTGCTCTACTCGAAAGGCCTTTGTTAAGTTTTTTATACCCGTGTGTGCAATTTTTTTGAGGCAATGCTGTCTCAAATCATTATTTACACGTTCAAAATTTTCGGAATTTAATGTGGACACACCAGACGATAATTCCTAATCGCGCAGCTGATCTAATCACTAAAGCCAGATCCAATTCTCCCTCAATCCCTGCCCATTCCCCTCCAAAAAAAATTGACATTTACGAATAATCCCATAACCATTCCAATGATTCATCCCCGGTCCACGTAATGAGGCCAATTGCCAGCACCAAACAGCTCCCCTCTCCGCCCATTTCATCCCTATAAACACGTGATACATTAATCCCTGAAAATCGATTTGTAACCGCCGCAGACGCATCTGAATGAGAGTTTCCACACACCTCCTCCCTTAGCCGGCGTAATCCTAAATTCACCTGTTTCTATACTGTTCACCATATTAACAAATAAATGTTGATTAAACTCACGTCACTCTCCATTTTGTCATGAAATCTGAGCCAATGCTGAAAACAGGTGTTGTTGTGCGATTTGCCTCAGTGACATTGAGACCAGTATTATCCGTTCCGTTGTTGGTCTCCATCCCCCGGTTTTCTCCCCTCCCGCCACGTTCAAATTCAGATCTTCTCTACTTGGTTTTAAATGTGGCCGGTGATCTCACCCCCCTCACTCCTCCCCTCACTGTGCTTCAGTCATCTCGGAGGCATTCTGAAATTAATGATGAATTGAAAACTTGGTTTCTCATTACCCAAAACGGTTATTAAATTAAAAATAGCATGGCGGTAAAAGTTGTCTCAAAATTACCCCAAAAGTCGTCTTAAAACTTTATTATGTGACGTAATCTTCTCTCGGCGTGATTTTTTATGGAGTGCAATGTGCAAATGACGCTTCAATCATTATAATGTGTATAACTTCTCATTTTGTCCGGAAAATCGTGAGTCCCAGGATAAAAAAAATTATTTGCTGCCATAAAATATCGCTTGGATTGTTATCAAATATAAAATCCCCCCGCAGAGTTCTAGTAACTCATTCACATTTTGTCTCACGGCCTTCTGAATAAACTGTTCTTTATATTTCGGTAATTATGAAATAACATCCGCATGTCGATGTTTATCAAACAATTTGATTTTTCTTATTATTCTTTATATAGGGGCAGGACAAAGACTGCTGGGGTGTGCTTCATAATTGTGTAATTAGAACAACAATAATGAGTGCATGTGAGAAATTTAGGAGCTCCCACAATTTTTTTTATTCTTTTAATTTTTATTCTCCTACTCGGTCCACCAAGTGACGACTCGTTAACTCATCCGGAGGGATTCGCAGTGGCAGGATAGGGAGGAGCAGTGGATGGGGGAAGGCCGTTTCATATTGCTCGTTATGCGCCTGGCCCTGGAAATACCGTGGTGGAGCATCATTGAAATTAAACGTTGTCTAGATAACCGAAGCGATGACATTACCCTGAAAGCATCGTAAAGGCCTCGCACACATATCTATACATAGTCAGACCTATTTCGAGTCAATCCCCATGGCTTTAGAATGTGGGTGATAGTCTTATTACTTCACATTTTCTGACATTTTGTCGACATACTTTTTTTTGATGACGGGGATGGGAAAGTGTCTGAGGCCCGGGGCGAAATTCATTTGTGTTTTATCGATGACGAGATTTTTCGAAGATAGTAATGGATTTTTGAAATTGAAAAAATATTTTCTATCGGAATGCCAGCCAATGTATGAAGATAGAAATTTGTAAAAGATAATATTTGTGGAGATATCGTTTGTAATTTCAGTTCTCTAGACGCAGCAAATTCATTCGACCAATTTCAACTTGAATCAATGGTTCTCTTCCGGTAAATACTCAACTGGAAGGAACCTCAATTCAGTTCAAATTAATACAAAGCATGAACACCAACAATTCCATTACTCCTGATGTAATTATACCACCAACACATTCACAATTATAATCAACTTATAGCATCAGCTTGAACTTTGAGCCGGAGATTCAATCGGGGGAGGGCTAGTATCTCTGGTTGAGATTCAGCAGCTGTTTCAAATTATATTTTAACACAAACCAAATAAGTAGTTAGCGAAATCAAACGTAGAAAATCGTCTGAAATAAATATAGTGTTTCAGTTTGTTAAAGAAATAAGGAAATCGTAAACCGTTGGTCCTTAAAATGACGGACTGTTATATGACCATTTATCTCAACCACTCCACAATATTATTGTTGATTCTCCTCATTGTCAACCATAAATTTTGATTCAACAAAAAATTCTTAGCAAACCGAATTTATTTACAAAAATCAGGGAGCTTTTCTTACAATTTCTTTTATGTCCCGAGAAAAAAAAACCAATGTAAATTTTCTCCCCCCTCAATTCCATTAGTGTCGGCCAAATGATTTCCCTCATGATCCCTCCTCTCCCCATTCCATTTTCCTCTGAACTTACGCCCTATTCCGTTCGAACATTTCCCCAACGACTCATTCTTCCTCTCATCAACCGAGGGAAAATCGCCGTTAACCAAGTCAATGAGCTTTTCCCCCTCCCGTAAACGTTTCCCTCCCTCCCCTTTCACAATTCGCTCCGTCACAAATTTATCGCCCCAAACTATCACCATAACCCTCTTGAATTCACCTCCCGTACTCCAGTGGAATATATTTTAGTCCGTCACTCTTCGCTCTCTTCGGGCAAACGATTGGCGCATTATTACCACTCGACACGTTAAAGTGAACACGCTCGGTGTGACACAGAAAATGATACTGTCGTGAAAACGACAGGGATTTACCAAGTGAGATTTTGCGGTGCATTTGCTTTCTGGTACTGCGCTTTAAATATTTTCATTCTACCACCATCTTTCCGGCTCACCTACACCCGCCGTCAATTCACTCCTACGAAGCTTTTCCCCTCACTGTCGATTTCTTGTTTTTTTTCCCTTTTTTTCATTCCGTTTTGTTACGTGGCTCAACAATTGTTACACCGTGGGTAATAATATTGGAAAAAAGTCGAGAGAACTTGCATATCCTCCCGTCTATTTCAATTTTAATTTCAAATAAAACCTCCTCTGTATTTTTTACACTGGGGAAAAAATATTTTTGTTAAAAAAATACCTCACATCAATCATTATTGTATATAGAAACTGTAAATAATTGGATAAAGGTTTTCTGGCGATGGCCAGATATTGTAACGAATTTCACTAAAAATATACTCAAATATCTTAGTTACAATATTTTTTCCTCGGCGCAAGCTCCATTTGTATCGCTGGAGAGAAAAAAATGGGCGCCAGCCGTTAGAATAAACTGAGGGAGAACATACTGATGTATATCCCAAATTTTGGCCTCGGAGGATAGATGAATGTAAATAATTTCCAATCGACTGTGGACAATGTGGACATTCAACGGATAGAAAAACTGGACAATAATGGTAAACAAAAAGTTACCATAGTATCCGGATTTCCGACGGCCGTTAATTCTCCCAGTTGAGCGTCAAAGCCCTGTCTCGTTTCTGTAACACACCTGGCCCCATGTGCAACAATCATCCAGAGTCCTCTCGGACGTTTTCACTGGTTTCGCTGGATTTTTTCCACCCTTTTTTTCCCTACTTCACATCCACCCTATCTCCAATCATTGCTGGCAACGCTGAATCAATGCTGAGTGTTAGATTGGCTGTTTAATCGCGATAGGCCTTTGTACGGGACCAGGGTAATCATTGGAGATTGTCTCGAAAAAACGGTCCCATGGTAATTACTTTCGGATTTTATACTGACGCCCGAGATTTAGAAGATTGTCTGCCAAAACAAAAAAATTAGTTTCTAACTCTCATTAATTTTCATCCCCGTAAAAATCCACAGGAAATTAGTGATTTCAGCAAAGTTTTGCAGCGATAATTTAACAAATTAATAATGTACCCAGACACATCATAATTCATTTCAATTGGTATTTTTTATCATATTTGACTACCGATATAAAAAATCTATTCAGTTATATTCAGCCATATCCATTTGTCTTTTCGCAATGAACTTCATGACATTTGTCAACGCATCTCTGATTACAGTTTACTTTATTGCCAATATGTTAACACTAACGTCTTACGTAAAATGAAATTTCACTAACCAGGATGAAGCCTAGAGCCTATTTGCCACCTTTCCACATCACCCTTATCCTCCGCATATTCTCTCACCCTTAGCACTGCCGATAAAACATTCATGAAACGTATAACGTCCCTGGAATAATCGATAAACTGCCATACAAAAGCCATTATGGCATTCATCCCCATCGTACGTTGAAATGCCACCACGTCAGTGAAAAATGATCATTCCAACGTTATCATTGGGACTGGTAGCCTCTCGAATCATATCAAACTAACGATTAAATATCCTCGATTGGCTTTGAAGTTTCATTCGCCATTCTGTAACAGTATTCAGAGATGAAAATTGATACAACGAGGTAGTCATAGTTGTTCCACGTGGTTCACCTAAAACTGCCAACGACGGAACTATCGTTTTGTTGTATCAGCACGGAATGGTCGATTTTCCTAGCTGAATTGCAAGACGAAAGTGGCTTATTTCATTGCTCGGATTTATGTTGGTTTGGACGATCCTCTCAGGGACGTAACCCGCGTTCTTTCCTGCATGCACTAATAAAAACTGAATTATATCGTACAGTCGAGAAAAAAGCATGAACTTACATTGTGAAGGTCATATACAGCATAATAATTAGATCGTTCAAGGTAATAATATTGTTTGGATCGGAGTGCGTCCGTTTCTTGGTGAAAAAAAAATCAAAATTGTGGTAAATATATTCTTGAATTTGAAAAAAAAATTGTGGATCTTCTACCAATCGATTTAAATCAATTGAGTTGGTTTGAATAACGCAATTTGGTGATTTATGATATTCCAGAATATGACGAACATAAATACGTCAGTTTCTCCATGGAAGTTGCGCAACACTGTCATATATACTAACAGAAAATTCTGATGAAAATTAATGCGGCATTCGCCAATCCGCATCATCAAAAAATTTTAAAAAGTCCTTAAATTGTTTAAGGCTTTCGCCCGAGATTATCATGAATTTTTCTTTTTTTAATGGAGTCCTTCGTTGGTCATGCATGCGAGATTGGATTTCTAGCCATCAACTGATGAATTTTTTACGTAGAATATTCGCCGCGATAATGATCATGAAATATTCATCATGAGAATGATTCTATATTTGAGGAGCAGCAAAATTTAATCGTCTCGTGCTATTCTATAACGTCCAGCACTTTGCTTTCGAATTGCGCATACGACCCCACTAGGTTTCCTAAATCGATACAAACATCATCAATATTCAATTATCATTTTGCGGAAAAATTCGATTATCGTTTTGCGTATTGAGAGAACGATTTATTAATGTTTATCGAACGTCCATTCCCTGATGTTCCATAAGTTCAATGTTTATAGTGATGACTAATTAAATATTCTATCCGAAATGACCGAATTGTGGTCCGAGTCAATAAAACGGTCCCTTTGCGGAAAATCAATGACACTTGCAACCGCATGAAAAAATGAAATTAGCAACACTTATTATTAAACAGAATTTTCGTAGGAATACTCAAACAATTGACGAAAAATTGTTTTCTTTATCGCAAAGCGTAACTGAAAATTCCAGTATTAATTTGCTTCTGTTCGAAATGCAATTTATTTGATGCCAAAACTGCAAACGTAAAGGCACGTTCACTGCATATGAGAGCGTTCGAATGAGATATTGCAATAAATTTATTTATATAACACAAAGGAAATTTATCGTATTCAACTAAACTATTTCGCGCCGTCATTTATTTATCTTTACTTAATTTTTATTGCCATTCTCATTATAAGGCTCGGTTCGAACGTCCAAATGGAGGAAAGGAAGAGGTTATTTCGACTGGTAAATTTACATTCGATATCATCCCTTTGGTTTATTTAATTAAAATGAGGAACGGGAAGTTATACATCACAAACATTTAACGTTTGGCCGAATAAATAGCCGAACGGATAATATAAAACGAAGAATTGAAGTTCTTGATTTATCAAGTCAATCCGTTTCCATCGTATTCCCTTCAATTTTTTCCCCGCGAAATTCAAATTTAGGTCAACAGCTCCGACTCTTTGAGCATTCCCTCCCGATCCCCCATCCCTCAACACCATAACGCTCTCAATCGTGGAATCGACGAGATGGATAACACATGTAATTCCCAGAAAACTCCTGAATTCGAAATTTAGAATGAGTTAATCCAGCCTGATTGGTATTCGCGGCTATTCTCAAACTCTGAACTCACGGATGTTCATAAAAAGATGGAGCAGACGATGGGAGTTAATTATGAAGCCATTCTGCAGGTCTTTGCCAGTGGCAGACGTTCTCGCGAACCCCACTGGCATTGGTAACGAAGTTTGCGGCCCACCAACTGAGATTTCTTCGCGTTTAAGGATAAAGAGATGAAGAAGGAGAACTCTCGGTCAGGGAGACATCCCACCCCACCCCACCCCACTGTGCTGCCTTGCGACGGTCGTCCCAATTACAAATAATCCGATGTAGCCAAGCGTGGAGACACACTTTTTCTCTTTCCTCTGTTTTTCTTTTCCATTTTTTTTTAACGTTAGAGTTCTAATTTCCACGGGAAGCGGGTTTCACTCAATTGCCAGGACGGCTTCCGGTTTGCTCGAGAAAATTAGGTTGAGACGCTGTGGGGTTGGGGGAGGGTTGTATATAGCGAGTGGGGGGGCTGCGTAAATATTCCCAGCCGTGGGGGCGAGGGGATTTCTTGGGTTATGAAACTTTTGGGTGTTTATCGTGGGGGATATGAGTTGTACTGCGGGATATATGCATCGCTATAAAGAGGGAAATGCTTTATTTAGTACCTAATTTCAGGGGTGATAAGGGGAAAAGCGCTTTGACGTCACGATTAAAAATATTCGAAATTTGAAGGCAAGAAATCTAGTGATGATTTAAATTTTGATCTACCTGCAGGAACATTATATGAATGCAATGAGCCTCTCAGTGGTTTTTTCCATAATCGTTCTACCCCCCAATTTTCCTTATTATAGGAATTTTATTATTTTGGAATTAATTAGAACTTTCACTATTGAAAATGAAATTGAATAGAAAAAAATGCAAACGCATTCCATTGTCACCTGTTCTATTTCCCCGAAAGCTTTTTTTCTCTCATTTTTGCCGTCCTAAAAAAGTGTTTTGTTGTCGAGTGCACAGCTGACCCAATAAACCAATTTTCGCATCGATGCAAACGACTAGAACGGAAATAGGCCCTGCTACACATGGAATTTCGAGTGTTTGATCCAGTCACACGATTCGTCACGCCGTCACGTATCGCTAATTGGGGTTTTGCTATCGTACCAAGTACCAAAGCCTCACACACCCTCCCCTTCTCTCTTCAAAACTACGTGCAAAATTAATTATCGATTATTAATTATTCACAGGTTATTATCAACGGATTTGCGTTCATCAATTGCTGCAGTCTACTCACCCGATGAAGCTCAATCGGTAGACGGATTTCATATTGGGTGAGTGAATAATTTGATAATGTACCCATGCTTGTTGGTCCATTGAAATGGCGATTGTTGTGTGTTCAAGGATAGATAGACACGCGAAATTGTAACTGAACAGCGCTGACAGTGTAATTCACAATTAAAATTGACATCACATAGAAGATCAGGGGAATAAAAGTTATTTCTGCGCATAAATGCACGGAAAATTTTTCAAGAGGAATGTTAGTGATAAAATAGAAAAAGAGGCGCCAAGTGTCGTCCAGAAAAAAATTCAGTGTCTGCATTGGACATTTTCCTGGTTTTAACGTGAATTCTTCCCGTGGTCCGGGAAAATTTCCCGGAATTCCTTAGAAATTTGATGTTAACAGATTTCAATTAGATTTTTGTGCCCGGAAATTATGATTTTTTCCAGCATTCGTGTCAGAATTTTTGTAGAACATTTCTCTCGGTGCGAGACCTGGTCGCTTGACAACAAACCGCGATAAAAATCTCCCAATAGAGCGCCCCGAACGCAAATATCTCCTCCCACCGCCCGGTCCAACTAATCCTACCATCTTCCCGCAAGCAATGAAAATCCTCGAATCCCGTTGTCATCCAGCCACTCTACAAAAGCAACTGAAAACTCCCTCCACTTCTTTCCACCATTTCGAAACAGCCGAAGCACTTTGGACAACGGGGGTTACTCTCGCTCGGTTCCAATCCTAAATCTCAAGTACATAAGCTTTCCACAAATGCCACAGGGGCTGCGGTAACAGTGGTGAAGGCTTTTGAAGACCCGTCCAACCTAGTGTGTAGGAATACACGTGGCTGAGCTCATTGTTCAACTTGTTATGTACCGAGACGAGCAGTGAAAGAAAGACATAAATTTTTGCTGCGTGTCAACCGGATTTTCACACCTACATTTTTACATAATGTGAAAGAACCTACGGAGGTGTGAATTTTCTGGCTTTTATTTGGCGAAATCATTTGGAAGTGGGGGTAACACCCCTATCCCTCAAGTTTAGCTCCGATATCGACTTTTTTTTTTTTCTCACTGGGTGTAACGTTGACGCAAAGTAGCACCGAGCCAAATGGAAAATACAATTGATCCAACGTGACTCGATTTTTTTTTTGCTCATATTTTCGAGGGAAAAATGGCGGTACCAAATGGGTCTTTCATCGTATATTTTAACAGGTTTGCGTTCCAATTTTTTTCCACTTCATTCGCATTCCACCCGGGCACATATTGTGTCAGGTGGTTCTATTTCTTCATTTTAAATATGAAAAAGTTTTTATTTATTTTTTTTTCATCCATGTTTTATCACGATTGACGTCCTGGGATTTCACATGAATCATCAGGATTTATCGGAGTCCACGATTTCATATTTTTTTTGTGTATTCAAAAGGAGGATAAATCGAGGTTGATATTTTGCAATGTGACATTTTAGGAAATTCTGGTCAATCATTTAATCTCAATCGATTGGTGAAAATATGTGGGGTAGCATGAAATGTCATTTGAGTTTAAGAGTTGGGTAAATGGTCTCAGTCCGTCTCGATCGACTATCGACGGATTCCCGGGTGGTAACACAAGGTCTTTAAATTTTATCGGGGAGATTATTATTTTCAATGGCTGGGTTGTACACCCCGGTAATTTCTTGTGAGAGAAGGAAAATTTTGTATTTACTCGTCGGAAATTTATTTTCATTGGCGGGGGGGGGGGGGAGAGTTATTTGTTATGTTACGGGTCATTGGATCAATATGGAATTTGTATTTATTCTCCCATGCTCCCTGATTATAGTTTTAAAAATTCTATATGATGATAACGGAGCCTCTGAGAGAAAATGATGGCTTATTTTTCCTTTTTTTCCGATCAGACTGTTGCACTCGTAACAAATTGAATTTCCCTCCTGTTCTCATTACTCCACGTCTACACCAAATAATGCTCACGTTGGTTCGGAATTTATCGTCAATATGCGTTGACAGGCGATAATCCTCATCGAAAATCCTCGATTTTTACCGATAATTTCCATGTTACAATAATGGGAATAAATGGAATACTCGTGACTATTGGTATTTGATCGATTCCAACTTTTCATCGTTAAAATTTCGTCTCGTATTTTATTCTACTTTTTTCTCCACGGGGAGCGGGTGTTCATGACACTCCAATTGCGCCAATCAACCCACCCATGTCACCAGAATGTTCCGGGAATTTTAGGCGACCAGATCGCGGTACAGTGTGTTTATTTGAATCCGTAACATCTTTTCCACTGTTGAGGTGGGAAAGAAACTATTCATCTCGTACGAATACTCAAAGCATTGGGTTCTCTTCCCAGCTTCTATTATTCTATATTTCCCGACCAAAAGGAATATATAGAAGTACAAGTACAGTCGGATATAACAATATTGCATTTGAACCAACGCATAAAGCATAAAATTTCGCATGAATAACTAGCTCTCGTCGCTCTTCTGTTAAACGAACTACAAAAATGCATAATTCGTCATTAAACTATTGTCCATGAGAAAAGAGAAATAGGTTTTAGTCTTTTTCTGTCATTTTATCTGTGGGAAAATGTTAAATTAACTCATGAAAAATTAATTTCATTGTCCAACCAACCAAATTTTAAAATTTTTCCGAAATTGTGTTTCATTAGGATATCCCCATAGCAATATTAACATTTATATTTACGCACTGCATATACGATGATTGAAATATGAGAGAAATTTTAGTAATCGAGACGAATAATGCAAATTCCAATTATTTTGAGTTAATATGATGCTATATAAATGCACCCTTTGGGATACAATCGTTACGCATCGCGAATTCAGTTTCATTGCAAAATCTTTTGACGTGAAGTTCCATAACTACGCAAAACATCAGAGAACGTTTCAAAAAAATCCGGGTGTTATCTTTCTTAATGACAAAATTTATGTCAGTTGTACGAATTAAGAAATTTATATTGCTGATTAATTAATGTAATCAAGGACTGAATATCATTTGGCAAATATACATCCAACCCGGAACTGAGAATTCTGCTGAGTCAATAGTTCTCAGAAACTGTCGGAGAAAATTATTGCGATGAATAACTACCGCATTTGTGCTAGAATGTCAATCAAAAGAGACAGTAAAACTACATCAGCATGACAAAGTCTTATACTTTTATATATTTTTTTTATCTATTTGAGTTTCACGCCAGCTGGCTCCCCATCGCGAATCCTGGATACCTTTGAACGTTGGTATTCAGTGATATAAGGTACCATACCATGCGTTCTTGTATGGAATTTGAAATAATTTAAATTTATAATTAAAAATTGTATAGCTCATGAAGGAAGGAGCCGCTTGAGAATTCCATACATATACACGAGCACCCACCGTAATATGTGAGGTAACTTGAATTAGTTTAAATTGAATTGTAGCTACCTACGTTGCCTTAATAATTTAAAATCATAGAAATCTAGTTTCAACAAAGAGAACGCACTCAAAAAGTATTTTTCAAATGTAGTTCTGCTTCTTTTTGACGGAATTATTTGAAAAAATATTAAGAAACCGGATAATAATATATCAATTTATTGTTCATCGCATCATATGCAGTGCGAAATATCCCTAGGAAATTGATTTTCTCAAAATATTGAAAACAATTATCGGAAAAGTATTGAACTTTACCGAAATGTTCATTGATAAATTTTCCTCACCTACCGTTTACCGAATTACCTATCATTTATTGTCTCCCAATTTCATATAATCTACATGATATTCCTAGTTTTCCTAACTTAAACACTAAAAGCACAACCACAAACTCCCAGGGCCCCTTCTGCAGGCCTCGTGTTTCCAATATCGATTTTACCCAGCAAAATTCAGCCTCTCTTTACCCCTAGCCACTCACCCCACCGTCTTTCACCCCCTGTATCTCATATTCAGCGCTCAGCGATATTGCGATACTTTTGTCCCACTCTCCAAGAAATCTGCAACAAGTCCAGTCTACTTAATCACTTCGAAATAACTCTCACGCTGTTGCAAGATCACCAGAATTCTTGTGTGAAAGTTCCACCAGCGGGAAACAAATTAAAATCGACTTTCCCTCTTCCTCACTTCTTCGTACACTCGTCGCAGTAATGGAACAGATGAAAAGTTTTTGTCAACGTGATTTCATTTTCCAGTCCTTCCTCTTGGATTTCCAGTCTTTGTTTCTTAGTCTGTCCACATCACTGATTTAATTTAATCAACTGTATTCTTCTAATTAAGCACAGCGTATTATAAAGTATTATAATTTTCAGTGTTTCAATTAGACTGAATGAAGAATTTTGGACTTATGAAAAGGTCCGCCATATTTATCTTGGCTAATCGCACAATATTTTTCATAAATTTGGCCGCGACGAACTATTTCATGAACAAGTCCCTCAACAATCCACTGAACTCTCCAGGAAATTCAATATAACATTTAAGAGGTTTTTGGTTAGACATAAATAAAGACATTGAGAGTCAAAGAGGGAGGATTTGGGGTCAAGTGCAAAATCCGTCCATTCTAGTTTGAAGATTGTGGTTTTTACAGTTTTGTTATTTTTGTGGCTTTACTAACATCAACTCACCGAAATGAGTCAACTGCGAATAGTGAATTGTCAACTGCAAATGGAAGTAATAAAGTACCAAAGATGTAAAACACGTGTGTGACTGCCCCTTGACCAAGAAATAAACGATCTCTATCTGGAAATGAAATCGAGAAGGGAGTAGGGTGTCTGTTCCCACCTTTGCACTGCAAAGTCTGTCCGCCGGGGGATTATACTGGAATTCAAAGCTATCGAATGTGTCCCCACGGTAAAATTAGAGGTAATCACGTAAATCCCAATTACGATAAAGGAAAACAATGTCACCTAAAAGGACATCGATCGATGTTATCCAGGAAAAGTAGAAAAACGCGATTGGGCTGTCCCCCAAGCTGCCCAGAAAACCCAATATAATATTTAAGAGCTTTTTGGAAAGACAGTGGCAGGCAAAGCTGGAGGTTTTAGGGCGGAATGCAGAAATTGTTATTTCGAAGTTTGAGTCTGAAGGTTGTGGCTCGTAAATTTTTTGTTATTTTCCCTTATCGAAATCTGTACAAGTAAAAAGTAGTGGCTCCATATTAGACATCAGCCCACCATACCGAGTCAACTGCCAGAGTATCCATTCAACGTTTTTACGATCTTTTCGGGGAATCAATATTCTATTGCTTTCCAACACCCATTACATTGATTTATTTTATGGTGATTGAAAACAGAAGAGGGGGAAGAGAAGATTGTGAATATTATGAAATTCTCATTAAAAATGGAATTATAAATTCAATGCAATTTAAAATACCAGATGGACGGAAATATTCCATTATTCTAATTCCGTAAAATTTTTCTTAACGACATTGTGTTATGAAATTCTAGAAAAGATAAGGAATGTCCACTGAATATTTCTCTTTACCTACCGGAGCATGTAGAGTTATAACAAATGAAATGAAAAATAAATCCTCTGCACTCCTATGAGCAGTTGACAGGCGCTCACTCCCGAATTTAAAAGTTGAAATGGTAAAGCCCGAACTGTCCGTTGAAATTATTTATCCGAAAAATAAATTAGCAATCACCTGAAAACATGAAATTCCTCAACACGCGAGGTAGCCCAAGTGATGAAAATAAACCCACGAAATAAAAAAATCTAGGAAAATGAAACCTACAGGCAACTTCTTCAGTCGTGAAAATTACACTGAAAGAGAGGAAAAGCTGTTGAAAAAAAAGTTAGCCCCGTGCTGTATATCCTCGACATATTCTCACGTAAAGCCAAGAAATCGTCGCGGCACGTGGTGGCTTTAATCATGCCACAACTATTGCCCCAGTGTGAACAAAGAGGGAAAAAAAAGGCCGACTTGTCACATATGTTTTATTCAGCTCTTCACGTACGCATTTCTGCTACACCTCACAATTTCAGTTTTATTTACCATAACACGAGGAAAATCCTCCCCCTGATTTATCTGGTAGCGGGAAAAAACCAGAGAAATTATCATTTATTCATTTTTTAATGGTTAATGCATAGAACATGAAGTTCTCTGATTGAAAGGTCTCCAGATTTCTTTTCATTACCATCGCCTTTTCTTTGCCAAATCTCCCCGGAAAATCTCACGGGTTCAATTACTGCCGCATTAACTACCCTCTATCACGCATGTAACACTCGTGCCATATCTAGATATTTCCCAGAATTCATTCGAAAGTATGACACAATTGCCAGTGTGAAAAATCGTTCGTCGCTGACAAAAAATTTTGATGGAAATATAAAGAGTCTCCACATGAGCTCAGGGAGAATGAAATCACCGGAAACATCGGCATTCCCGACTGGGACTACTTCCGACAAAAATATCTTTGAAATCATGCAATGCCACGCGAGCAATGTCACGGGTGTAACCGCTGAAAGAAACCTTCAACCCAACTTCCACCAGCTGTACGCATATTCCGCCCGTGAAATTGGATAAGCCCGAAGTTTAAAACATTGATCGATTCATATCGATCCTAACCGTGACAGTATTTACATGCTAGGGAAAGAAATTTTTGACCTTATTATTTTATTATTACGTTTATAGTGTCTAGAATTCGATTGGGATTGCTTTCATTAGCCAGATCGAGGAGAGGGATGTTCATATTCAAGTTTGAAGACTCTATCTTTGCTGCTCACTTCACAGTCAATGGGAAATGAATAGAGCTGTTGTATCGACTCAGCAAGGCCCGAGCCGGCAATCGAAGTTGGTCACAGTAATTCAGGACTAATAGAATTGTCTATTAATCCTGACTAATGATTATTTTATGATAAACAGATCGAATATAATTTTAAAAAGGGTTTTAATTCGCTAATGTTTTGAAATATCTCTCACGATTGGTACAAACTTTTATTCAAAATTGTCATTCTTGTATTCATGGTATGTTACACTGACTAGTGAACACAGGGCCATTAACTCCTCCCACTTAATCCACCAACTTTCCTCATACCTCTCTTTTCGATGGAAATTCCCTTATCACTCATGAAAATCCTATCTCCTCCACACTCAGAGTTTTCGACGAATCATCGCCCAATGAATCTCCAAAGTTGCTGCCCGGAAAAGAGAAAGTTGCGGAGAGAAAATTCCCTATATCTCGGGAAATGAACCTCTGAAAATTCTACTGACATGTAATGATACTTCGAGGCTTTTCTCCTGAAGGCTCGACCGGTGCCTCTACGAATAAGATTTAACGCAGGGAGAGGGAAAATTTTCCGACGATTCATGCGTAAATCGCTATAAAATTCACTGAACTTCTTCGACGATGGGAGTCCCAGATAGCGCAAGGGAATTTGATAGAATTGGGGAGAGAAAATAAGATGATTATCATGAACTTGTTCGAACAATCCAGTCATCGTTGGTATTTTTATCAGCGAATTCCCACACACATGAATTTGACGAGTCAGCGTAGGAGCAAGATTGGAACTGAGTTGGCAGATTTTTTAATTTATAAATTACTTCTTCTGCAATTTTGCTGCACTTTGAAGAGTTTTTGCTGGAATTTTACGTGAAAGCTTTCAGACTTTTTTATCATGCGGTAACTACTCAGAAATTCTCTAAGAATTCGGTCTTGAAAATTAAGAATTTTGTAGGAAAATTGGACAGAACTGCGACGGCAATTGTGACATTACAAAGATTGATGTCACGTCATTCGCACGTGTCACGAATTTTTTTATCGATCAGATTGGAAAACGTGACATTGATACGGATTTCTGAACTTGATCAGAAAGGTCGTTGCATGTTTTCGACATCCACCCAAGGGCGGATTATTTTCCCAGCCACAGCGCACAGCTCGACCCTACGATTAGAAAATGTTTTTCTTTCCGAAGATAAGAATTTTCTCCCACGGATCAGTTCATGAGGATTTTCCAGACACTCCCAAATCCATTCGTAACTCCGCAATGTCCAGCGAGTGAGGGAGGCTGATCCTACCCATCAAAAACAGTACCAGTAGCCCAATTGATCTCCTGTCCCACATATTGTTGTATACAAATGGCACCATTTCGATCATACACCCAACTGCGATCATCCCATATCTCCCTATAAATCATAATTCAGATTGTGATCGCGTGCTGACTTTAACGGGGCAATTTCCTCAGCAGTTATTTTAAGATCTAAGGTCACCACGACCAATAAAGAATCCCCGAATATCCCGAATTTTACCGCTAGCATAACGTACAATCAACATTTTTACTCACCTTGAGAGCAACCAACTCGGTTGATATACGGACGATACACCGTCAGATGAACTTTCAAACTTGAAAAGAAAAATCGAGTCATTTTTTTTCCCCCGATGTTATCATTCACCCCGCTCGGTGATAACCGCCACTGTCTCACCACGATGACAGCTATCGAATTATCGGTAATGAGAAACTCCCGGGGGCTGTAAAAACTTCGACACTCGGATTTTTATTGGATGATCAAATTTTTCGAAAACTTTTCAACTCTCTGGCTTGCGAAGATAATGTCTTTCACACGAATAGTCCGCCTTCTTTCTCATCCGCCACATTACATCAACCGATTTCTCGCCGATTCTGGCCTCTTCGATGATTAAGACGACAGTCAAATTAACGATTGGTAAAAAATTGAAATAAAATCAGTAGAAACTAACGTCAACTTTGGACTTTTAAAAATCAGTTTCAATCACAAATTCTGGTGGGACCGATACTGAGTCATCCCGACATGATTGTCGTTTGTTGTCACGTATTAAACACTGAACGGTGATGTATCGGTGGTGCGACGGACACGCGGTGTGAATTGAAGTGAGCGCCAGGCCTCAAAAAACTAGCGCCAACCAGCGCCGTCGCGCTTCCCTGTCTTACGGTTTGAACGCAAGCGCGGTATGAGCAACCCCCTGAGCGCGATATAACTGAGGACTATCGTCTCCCGCCCCCCCTCCCCCCTCCCACTTCCCTTTGCACCTTTTCCCTCCTGTTGAAACTACCATCGGCATGAACGCGCACCACTCATCCTATATACCGTTATTACTGATTTATCAGAAGCTGGTTTTTTTCTCGGTTTTATACTCCCCAGACCATCTCACCCCCGCTGTACACCCTGGACTTCTTTCACTCTCCATCGTTCTCTCTTCTTTTCATCTCTTTATGATGAAAAGGAGAAAAAAAAGATTTCTCTTTATTTTTACTTTTCTTTTTGTCCCTGTGATACTTCGGGGGGACCCAGTGGTAATTGTCGATACTGTCGTCATCAGGGGAGTACTTTCAAAAGCAGTGGATTGGAATAATCTATAAATAAATGGGGTACATTAAAATTCATTCCGACGAGAAAGGGATTGGCTGAGGGGGCTTGAGGTATTTTTATAATACTGTTGTTAATGGGAGAGTCATTTGTTGGATTAAAGGACTCGTCTGGTTGAATAAATCTCAGTATAGGTCCAGGGCTGGTGGACAATTGATTTGTAGAGAGTACATTTTTAGATAATGGAGGAGACATGTAAATTTTTATGATTTTTTTTAGGCAAAGAATTTTTAATTGACAATCTGGGTTTGCAGTTATTCTATATCACTCGAGCAATTTGTGTTGATGAAGAAATAGACGAGAAACCTTCAACGAATGAAGATTGTTTGGATGATACTTCGGGGAAGGCCTTTTGTCTGATCAAAACTGCCTTTACTACTGAATGTCGTCTCCATACAAGATGTTCACAGGCTGGGTCTAAAGTGAGGCTCACATTTCAAATTTATGAATATTAATTCTGTTTGTTGGCAATTTCATGGAAATGCAAATGATGACGAAGATTGGAATTTCAGTTCTAGTGGGGAAATTGGGTATGACGAGCACTGTATTTTCGACTATTCAACAATTGTCTTTTCGTCTGTCAGAAAAAATGAAGAGGGAGATTATTAAGAGGATAGAAAAGAAGAAGGCTAAAGTGGCAGTGGATTTTTGGTTATTCAATCTCTTGAAACAAAGTCATGGATAGCGAGTAGTAAAAAATTCCAGTGCTCCCCCTAAAAATTTTATTGAATTAATTAATTGATTAAATCTCTACAAAGTTCACCCGCCGAATCCCGAGAAATTTGAGCTTAAGAGCACTACTAGATATTTTCATAATCGAGAAATTGGGATTTTTTTGAGTTCAGTATCACCGCTGTGAATGAACAGAAGAAAAAATTTTCCTTTCTCTAAATGAAAAGTTAGGAAATCATTTTTAGTTGTGTTGGTAATAAGGCCTGAGCTGTTTCAAATTTAATATTGATAGTGTCAAGTGTCCTCTCACCAATGATACTCCCCGAAATGACAGCCAGAGGTGTGCTTGATTGTCCAGTGAAACGAGCGGTTCACTGAATCATGGTATGTCCCACGTCTGAGATCATAATTAACGCTCGAGGCAACCACTCTGACGTCGTCCTGACGTAGTAGGCTCAGGAGTCCGTCTATTCGTCTGTGCGAATTGAGGTAGGTGAGCAGAGACGGAGATAAAGTACCCAGGGGGTCGTTGGTTGCGAGGTAGGTCATGACGGTGGGAAAGCTCCCGTATCCCCTCCCTTCATCTCGCCCATACTGTGTATTAAATGCATGTGACACGAGCTACTGTGCCACATAAAAGCCAAGGCCGACCGCTCTACTGGAGATCGATCGAACAAATATTTTGAAAATGAGTTTTTCGTTGTCTTAGTGCCCCGTTCTGATTCAATAAATGAATGATCCAGCTCTCTTCGATTAAATGAAAGCTTGATACGGGCGTGAAGGCGTTTAAAAGTCTCGCCCTTAAAAAAATATTGAATGTTCTGTAATGAAAAATAAATTTGTTCCCTAAATCCATCGGTTGTAAATCCCTTTTTCTTCCACAGTTGTTCAGAGATAAAGCACCGGAAATTATTTGCATTTCTTTTAATTGTCTTTCAGGTGAAAACTTCTGTTTCCGAAGTACAGAGAAGTTTTTTTTCCCACTACTTTCGGGGAAAAAAACTTAGTTTTTAATTTTTTGTTTACACTTTTCAGATTGAGGATGAGAGAATTCACTTCAAACTTTCACTGACGAAGTTTTTGATGAAAAAGTGGATTTTTGTTTGTTGTGGTTTTCCTTATTAAAGAGGTGATAATTAATTTTGTAAAATTAAAAGCCTCATAAATGGACAAGACGCGTTGAATGAGCAACACAAAATTGACGAGCTTGGTAAGCACTGTGTTTTGATGTACTATCGTGAGTTACAAGCTCACTCAAACTTCGTTCAAAATTATTTGGACATAATTAGAGAACGTTAATATGGTATTTCACTTCCGTAAGTTATTGAGCTTCTCTGTCCTCATAGATTAAAAAATGTTAGGATAACTCTTTGAATGAAACAAGAAATTGCTTATCCATTCATTGTTTGAAATTATGCAGAAACTGTGCACCACAAAACTTTTAGATAAAATTCAACGTATTCGGAATTTTGTAATCTGTCACGCATCAAATGGCTTTCGCCCCGCGTTAAAATTCATTGTGGGTTTGCTCCCCCGGGCATGATGATGGAAGAACAATGGATATTCCTCGTGGCTCCCTGGACTTCTCACTTGCTAGGGAATTTTCGAACCAACCCTTATTTAGAAATATCTTTGTCATATCCCCCATATCATCCGCTATCCTCACTCACCTGACATTTCAGTTTTCTTTAAAAGTTTGTTTGTCTTTCGGAATTTTACAGATTCTACAAAAACCGCAGTGTCTTTCTTCATATTTTTTTATTTTTTGGAGAAATATGTGAATCCTCAGATGCATCGAAGGAAGGAAAGAACACCCAGACATGAGGGTATATATTATTCGCCCTCATCTTTTCATAGGTAAAGTCGAGATGCATTAAGGACAACTCGAGTGGAGTCTGGTTAACCGGCTACGTATCGGTGATGATACCGACAAGACGCCAGTGGTATCCATAATACACCCAGGTATACTTTTCACTGCATTCAACTGGGAAATATAGGAAATGAAACACCCCACGTATTCAACTGAGACCCATATGTATCATTTACATGACTCAGATACTCCAGTTATGTCACAAGTCTCAGAAAAAACAACAAGTGAAATGAAGTGGAAAAAAAATCCACTATTAATTTTTTTTTTTCGTTACTATTAATATCCTCGAGATTGGTGGCACTGTGGAACTTTGATCTCTCGTGTCCTCAGAGAAATAAAATATACGGCCTTCGTATCGAGGTTATTCGAAACCTGGGGGAACATAAAAATTTCTATCGACTTTTTCACAGAAATCGACTGAAAGAAAATGAACGAGAGACGAATTTTACATTAGACATAATAATTGAATAATTTTATTATTTATAAGTGACTGTAATTATTTCCATCGAGAATATGCTTTTCAATGAATTAAAACTCATTGTAATATACAATGAAGGTTTTATTGTAGAATGTAATTGAACTTTTTTCTGAAGGTATATTAATTAGTTGTTAAATTGTACCAACTACAATAGTTATTGAAATTCACCACATAATTCTCTCCTGATCAGAATAAAAAGCTAGAAACATTGAACTCTCGAATTGGTTCAGTAGTAATTTCTCCTATGCCATTCATATGCAAACGGTGAAATTGCGTTAAATATCGGTTTCTCAACTCCCCAATTAAATGTTTAATTGATTTAATTGGGCAGATACGTATTCAGCCTCGATGAATGAATTTAATTGCATGAGGTATATCTACTTGTACACATCACAGGTGCAAAAATATCCTGATGGTTGTATTGAAAAAAAATTGATTGTCAACATGATCATCAAGACCGATCAGCACGGAGAGAAATAGTTCAATAAAAAATATGGAACGCTCCGTAAAAATTACGTAACGCGTTGCGAAATATCTAGGGAATACTTCGTACGTTTTATTGGGCCTTTCGTAATTTTTATCGGTCCTTTATTTCCCCCTGCAAATTGCAGAAATTTTACGTATATTTCATTGGCCACCTTCATGACGCTTTTCCCTCTCAAAAATATGAAACAATTTGCAAAGAGATGGAAAAAAATCACCACCCCTTTGACCCCATTCTCTTCAAGAAATTGACAGAAGAATATCAGATGTATTTTGTCCATAAGATGACACATTCATTTCCACAAGTTTATTTCAAAATTCATCTCCTTCCAAATAAACCTCATGAATCATTCATCAATTTGAAAATAACCGACTCCGTATTATCACTGAATTAAATTTCCACTCTCATTCGTAACCATAAATATTTCATTGCTCGTAGTATTCCGAGGAATGAGAGTATTTCCCTGATTCCCCAGAGGATTTGTGGAAATTTTTTCTTTCATCTCCCTCGGTAAAAAGATCGTTTTGCAATAAACCAAGACAGACGAAGAGGTGAAATTATGAAAGAGTGGAGGGGGAGGTTTTACAAGAGGGGCAAAAGTTTTGGAATACCAACGAGTATGGGACGGGGTGGGTTAGATTATACATGAGACTGTGAGCTAAGGTGAATGGAGAGAAAGACACGGGGTACGGCTGGCTTGCCTAGCCCTCATCATCCTCCGCTAATATTTACCTGTGGCTACACAAAGACTCGGGATTGTGTACATCCCAGTGCTGTGCGTCAATGTGTCTGTGATAAAAATGCCCGGAAGTCGAGCCGGAATCGACCGGGGGTGAGAAAGAAAGGAAGGGAAAAAAATTCTCTCAACTGAGATGCTCTCTCCTACCAGTCCGTCTCTTTTCTTTACTGACGGCGCCTCTCACTGTAATCTCCGCATGTTGTGCCACAGCATTCTTCATTCTATTTAGAAAAAAAAATCAATTCTATTTTCATAATGTCCTGGAAGATTTCCCTTATATTCCGTGGGTACGAGAAAATAGGAAAAATAATCAGCCAATCATCATGGGAATAATTAAAATTGTCTTGAGGATTGAAAAATTTAAAGCTAATTGATGTTCCCAATTTCCAAACGATAAGCAATAATTGGTGACACGGAATTGTCAATTATCTATAAACTTAATGAGACTGAATGTCTTGATTGATCTAATAACCGTCAGTCTTCATAAATAAATTATCGATTGATTCACACCAAAAACTTAATCGATTGCGTTCGGGTAGACCCCCGCGTCTGGCTCTTTAAAATCATTACTGCGACAGCTCCGAAATTACCTCAAAAATATTGCCTCCGGTTGTTTATCATCATTAGGCTTTTTTGATGTTGTTATCACCGAGTGCGAGTGTAAAAGTCATGGGAGAAGATAAACACGATGGGTATGGTGAAGCGAGGGAGGTCGATGCTAGGCAGGCAGTTTCCGAAGGGCGAGCGACCGGTAACTATGTCTGGTGAGCGTTGAAGCTTTCAAACGATCCTGTAATCAAATTACCGGGAGGCTCCCAACATCGCTGGTTGCCGTGGGCGAGGGTATAACTAGAAATACGGTAGATGGCAGTTTGCAAAGGCCTGAGGTCATACTCCCATATACATCATCAGCTCGACGGGTTCTCGTGGAGGAGTCGTACATATCGTTTTCGATAATTTGATTTGTCAATCATCGATGTGAAATACTTTTCTTGAGGTAATTGGTTATTATCCTGCGTTGATTGGGGAAATGAGAGTAAATTATTCTGGAAACTTGCTTTTTCATAATTTTTCTGATTTTGCAAAATGAAATCCACTGAGACTGATGTCACGAAATAAAAAATATCCTGAAAAATCTCCTGAACGAGAGCTTCTGTGCAATTACCTATTAATTGAAGCAATTTATCCCATCATCATCACAAAAATATTGAAACATTCTTTGCAATTACTCCTCGAATAATTTAAACCACTCGGTAATTTAAATGCGAAGCAAGATCATGAATTCTATCAACAGATTTGAATCTCTCTACAATGGCATGCAATAATGCGCCCCTAGACATTCTGATTTATAACGCATTGAGACACTGCAGTATTTCACACCCCCAAGACCTTGCGCACCTCATGATGAAAATCGAATTGTCGGGGTCTATGAATCAATTGCGTTTCTACTCAAGCTTGACTGGCATACACACGTCCAACGTCTCTCTCTCTCTCTCGGTTGTTGCTTTTGAATAAACCACCCCAGCGTATTTCCACCCCCTCAATGGAAATACCGTGTGCTGCATACTGGGGTACCTTGTGACTCCGGTCCAAAGCGTATATTGCTGTGCAACCGAATTAGCCATCACGGTGGTATATGTAATTAAGATCTAATGAGATTATCAAGAGTATCATGAGCAAATTTTCAAATAATTTGGGTAGACAAGGTAGGTACAATTTTATTATCTATGGGTAGTGATTTTCAGTGGAGAAATTTAATTGCAAAAAAATTAATCAAACTAAGTGAACTTTTTTACATTCACGTAATCGATAATTGATTGGGCGATTTTTTAGTTCTCAAAAACAAAATATTTTCCATTTTTATTCAGTAAAAAACGGTCTTCTGGTGTGCACAGAGTGAAAATTTGTCAATCACTAATTGGCTCGGATAGTGTATCAAAGAAAAATGAAATTCGAACCGCAGAAAGCGGCGGAGTTATTGTACTATTTGAAAAAAAATATCGGGAAACAAAAAATTTGCCGCCAAAAAGAACTTCATTTTTATTGGGCACTCTGCGGTTCACCAAGCGTAGAGCTTTGTTTGTCGCCATGAATGAGAGTGAAGGGGAATGGAGTGGGATAGACCGACGATATTAATGGAGTATTTCTACTTCGGTGGTAGCGACTGTGTTGCACTCACTGTCGTGTGTTGCATTCTCGGTCATCTCGACTGATTCTCAGTTTCAGTTTAGCCTGGGGTGAGTCTATTGAGAAGAGTCTACTATCGTCCAGCGAATATTTTTTCAAGCGACATTTTCTTATGCTCTCGCCTGGGGCCATCATCTTCCTTTCCATCCAGTTTATGTAGCAAAAGTGAGAAGTGGATAGCGTGTGACCGTTTGAGAATGAATGATGAATGGGAAAAAATGGAAGTAAGTTTAATGACTAGAACTTGAAGGATGTAATTAAAAAAATACTTTTTCATATTTCAATGCCATTATTTTGACGTTTAACCGTAGAAATTAAATTGATTTTTTACATTCGACAATTTCCGCACTTTGAAACCTCTAAGTCTTCAGCAGAGTGATAGTTACGGGTTCACAAGATGAAAGGTGTTAACCAGAACGCTTCAGCCTTCGACACTGTGAAAGGATGTTTCATTGGGTTGGTCACAGTAGCCTGAGGGATGTTCGAGAGATTTCGAGTTACCTTGAGGCTGTAGTTGAAGGGTAGGTGGACCTTCATTATGCAGGCCAATCGCGCACCCTAACTTCCAGCCACTGTCGTCTTGCCACAGTCCTGTTAATTATGTAGTTCAGGGTTGAGGCGAAAAACTTGACATTGCACGGACTCTAAGGTCTTTAGAACCTCCAGACCCTTTAACTAAGCGGCACTTCAACTAGCCTGTTACATCGCCTATTCAATTTTAAAACTTAATCACCGAAAATTGTGGAAGCTTGTGTTTCCGAACGATAGAGTGAAAAATTAGAGGGAAAATCGATGGGAGACTTTGGGATTGAATGATTCAGGTAATTATTAACGAGATCCAGCCTCACTTATACATGAGTGAATGCTTGCACCTCGGGGAGAACGAAACCCGGTATCACTTGAAAGATTCAATGAAGAACACGCGGAGCAGCCTCATTAAGTCAGACGACTCATTAAATGGCTGCTATGACGCTCATTAAGTCCTTGTAATTATTCATTTTGAAACTAGGGGTGTATTGTGTTCCGAACAAGCGATACCAAACTTATCCACCTTTCTCGATGAGGAGTATCTAGAGACTTGTATTTCCAGGAATACTTGGATTTTGACGAATCGATTAAGAAATAGTATATTTCAGGAGGAGTAAAAATCCCTAGGGCACTCATCATTCTGATCGAGATACCTTTGTAGTGATCTTTCCTGTTTCGAGATCGAGGAAGGGCGGATGCTAATGCCGGAACGAGAAAAATTCTGTACTCCAAAAGATCATATATATTTTTCTCATTTATTTACAATAAAATGATTGGTAATTACTCATGGTTTTACAGTTCTTGGGATTCTGCAAAATAATATTTATACATGAGAGCTTAGCTTGTTCTCGCAATTGGGATGTTATCACATAAAAATGTCCAATATTTGTCATCTCAAATATTGAAAATATAATCATTCCTTCATCGCATCGTCGACAGAGATTGATTAACTGATGAATTAAATATCGTAATCACTCAATCTGTGCACCAGAGAGATCGCCAAATATCCGTTTGGTTTCGGATATCCTCGCTCCCCTCATTCTGCAAACAAATAATCGAAAAGGCTAAGTCTGTATGACTTCAAACTACATAAGGCTCGCAAGCATGTTAGAGATGCTTCAGGTCGTCACAACACGGGGCTCCACTCAATTAAATGTTAATTTTGACAACTATTGCTTCAAATACCGGGATACTGAATATATCAAATAATCACGTGCACATATACAGGGTCCCAACAATTATTTGCACAAACAAGAATTTGACTATCGTGGCTGAGCCATTTTACACGAAAGAGGACAATCTGGATTCACGTGACATCTGAACCATCCGGATGTTCTCGAGCCAAAAGATAATAGTGAGATTGAGACTATCAATTTGACGTCTCCAGTTTCGATGTATTGAGTACGTGTTAACCGATGAGATTAACGTATCGCTAAGGAAAATTGACAACACGTATCGATTGATAGCGCCTGCACAATAAAACAGAAATAATTCTACGTTCATTTGGAAGATCGAAGTGGACTGTGAAATACTGTAACATTTGATATAAATAATGACTAATAATTTTCCGAATTTTTTTATTGGAACTGTAATTCTTCTCTTTGTGCTGTTGGAGTCTGTTCAAAGTGACGTGATAAATTCTGAAGGGAAAGCTCTCCACAGACTCCCCAAAAATATTTCCCCAACTAATTACGAATTATGGCTGTACCCTCATCTGAAGTTGAGCAACTTCACGTATGAGGGCCGTGTAATTATATCCATCTCTGTTCTCTCAAACACAAACTCCATTACCCTAAACGCAGAGGGGTTGAACATCTTTCAAGAAAGGAGTGAATTGTTCCATGGGAACAATTCGATTGACATTCTTTCTCAAAATTTGGACGACGAGAGACAGTTCTACATCATCTCACTGGCTGTCACCATTCCACCAGGGATCTACTCCTTGCGGTTGAATTTCCTCGGAGAAATCCGAGACGATGTTTTCGGCTTTTATCGAAGTGCCATCAAAGTCGGGACGAAAACGAGGTATGATGGATGTTGAGCACTTCCTGGGAATAGCAAAATTACTATTGTGTACGATCATGAGGGCGATTGGCAACCCTCCATCAGATTAGATTAACATTCAGTGGCTCGGAGAGATGGATAATGGTTATCTACGACATTTGCTTTACCGAATTTCAGATGGATGGGAGTCACGCAGTTCTCACCAACCTTTGCTCGTGCGGCTTTTCCTTGTTTCGATGAACCGCACTTCAAAGCAACTTTCCAACTTCATCTTGGACATTACAATGATGAGAGAGTCACGTCTAATACGTTTCCATTTATGGATACACCGACGTATGAGATTAAATACTGAATCTTTTGGTCTTGAAAGTATTTCCAGATGAATTCTAGATTAATTCTTATGAGAGAACTTTGAAATCTTTTTTTACGTGAAATTGCACTCAATGTCAGTGTTTTAAAACGTTGAATATTCATGAAATCTCAAATTTTTATGGTCAGCACAGCCGGAAAGTTTAGTCCAAAGAACATAAAAGAATACTTTGTTTGTTATAATTTTCGTCTAGTTTACGATGAGCCAATTTATTGAATTTTTACTGGTTTACTTCATCTTTATTTCTTCCTTCCGCGAACTTTAATTACATTTACATTCTCCTTCATCAGCTTGAAAATAATTCTCGTTTTCTCCTCTAGCGAAATAGAGAACTATACTTTGACGACAATGCTAAGAACACCGAGAATGTCCACCTACCTTTTCTGCTGGTCAATTCACAATTTCGAATACGATTCGCCCCCAAATATTTCATTCTTCGGTATATGGACACGAAAATCAATGTACGGAAAGGGTAATCAGGCTTTAGAGAAAGGATTGCGTTTGTACTCGGCCCTTCAATCATGGACGAATATTTCAAATTCAATTGGTAAGATGGTACACCTAACTGTACCAGATTTTCATTTTTCCGCTATGGAGAATTGGGGAATGATAACTTTTCGCGAATCTGTTCTTCTTCACGGGGAGAATATAACCCCTTCGACGATTATTCACGGAGGATTGACTACGATGGCTCATGAATATGCTCACACGTGGTTCGGTAATCTGGTGACACCGGAATTTTGGACAATTGCGTGGCTGAAGGAGGGTTTTGCCACTTATTTCGCGTATCTCGCAAGATCACTTGTCGACACAGATCTGAAGGCTATGAATTTATTCGTAGTTGAAAATTTAGAGAGCGCTCTTTTGGAAGATTCTGGAAAACATCTGAGAACTATGAATGGAAAAGATGCCAGCGAAAATAGTAGTTCATTAAGTATTATGGATTTCGTTCCTTACAAGAAAGGTTGGTTCACCGCCATTCAACCTTCATTTATGTTGTCATATGATTTAGTCTCATATATGTTTGATTACCGGCAGGTTCTTCCGTGATTCGTATGATTGCTGAGTTGATGGGTTTGAAGGGCTTTCAGATGGCCATGAGGTCTTATCTAAAAGATAGGTGACTATAATAAAATATATTTGGGTGATGGACGAATTAATTTTGAAATTTCGAATAACGATCCTCCACGCAGCTTAGAAATTACTGTCTCTTGTTAACTATAATGATTCATGTTCAGATTATATGATGTTGGGACACCTTCAATACTCTATCAATATCTCCAGAAATACCCAGAAGACCTAGTAACTCCAATCAACTTCGAGGCAGTGATTGAAAGTTACGCGAATCAACCTGGTTACCCTCTGATAACCCTCACCAGGAATTACTCCTTGAATTCTCTGAGCATTAGTCAGCAACCGTTCTATCAAAATCCTGATTATGCGTATAGGAAAGCCTCAATGTGGTGGGTCCCACTGAGTCTGATGACTCAGTATGGAACTAGAGTGTTTCGTTTTGGCTCGATTTGGTTGAAGAACAATCAATTGACAATCACAATGAATAGCGATGGTATTGGAATAGGGGAGTGGATCATATGTGACAGTGACAAAGCCGGCTATTACCGTGTGAATTACGACGAGAGAAATTGGAACATGTTAACAGCGCAACTGATGTCCGGAGGGTTCGATAGGATTGGCTCAGTAGCACGAGCAACTCTCCTAGATGATGCTTTCAATTTGGCTCGTGGTGGCTACATCAATTACAGTGTACCATTTCATCTTGCCCGATATCTCATTGACGAAGTCGAATACGAGCCCTGGTTAGCCGCGACGAGTTCTCTCGATTTCTTGAATAAAAATTTTCAAGATCTACCCGTCCTTCGAGACTCTCTACAGGTGCACTAATCAAAGTTTCTAGAATTCCATTTCTCCTGAATTTGTGCCAACATTCGCTAGTTTTCAATGAAAGTTTTAAAGATGTTTCCTAAAGGTGAATGTTTGCTTCAACTTTTAGGATTATGTTAGACGTTTACTGGCGCCGATTTACCAATCTGTAACCTTGACTGCGTCAAATCGAAATTCGCTCCGGGAGAAACTTCTCCGACAGCTGATACAATCCACCGCATGCACCATGAAGAACGAGCATTGTTTAAATACCGCGAATTTATTATTTACGAAGTGGATTGCGAATTCTTCACAAAGGTGAATTGCACTCCCAATACATTTTTTTATTCCTTTTATTCGACTATCGTGATGCTCTCTTTAGGATTGACGCAGAGATGAAAAGTTCTGTGTACTGCGTTGGAATTCGAAGCGGAAACGAATGGGATCTAGTGTTCCGGAGATTTCTGAATGAAGATCTGCACACTGAGAAAGAGGTATTGATCAGTGGCCTCGGTTGTACCAATAATTCTGCGTCGATCACAAGGTACGTGGATGCAAAACAATTTTAGTATCGGAAACATATTTACTTTGAGTGTCAAATTGGTTTTCAATTGGCGAATTGGCGCGGCTATGTCACCTCATGTGGGTAGAGAATTTTTTACACAAATTATTTACTGTGGATATTTTATAGAAAATTTTAGTTTTCTCTTCATCATGTAGACCAACAAGAAAACATGCCTCCATGACCATGTATGGGTAGGGAGACGTTTGATTATTCAAAGCGAATCTGAAATGTCTGCATATTTATGCTGCACCTTTTCTAAAACTTGAGGAAACCATGAAGAAGTCACAGTGAATGTCATTGACATCAGATTAGGTTTCTTGCTTCGATGAACTGCGTCATTCAGAAGTGAAAAATTATCGGCAGAATGTGGGTTATCAGAGTGATAAGCTTCTTCATTTTTGGCAATTTTATAGGTTGAACGAAGGGGATTCCTTGTATTGGTAGATATCGAAAAAATAGTCTCATGATTCAAATCGTTTTTTATGTTCGTGATTATTCTAGCCAATTCGTATTGTATTATCTAATCAAGAAACTTCGGTCACGGGATCTATATCTGAGGCAGATTCAGGTGAACTAAGTGAAATATTCCTCAGGTAATTTCTCGGAAAAGTATGAAGTTTGTTTGCTTTCAGATATTTAGATTTCATGATAAGCGATGCGCCCCAATTGCCGAAACAATATCGTTTGAAAATACTTGATTCGGTTTTGACCGGAGACCCCGAGAATGTGAAGAAAGCACTGCTACATTTATCCAAAAATCTCCAAAAAATCATAACTATGTAAGTATCAGATTTTTTGGATGTGTGTCATGACAAAAAACTTCATATTCCCATTTTGACCAGGAGAGGATATCCTTTCCTAAATAAGATGATCACTGCCATCGCAGGACGAATCACGTCATTCGCAAACCTACAAATGGTATGCACTCAAATTATAGTTATGTAAAGATTATTTTTCCGTATCTACTAAGGCTAACAGAATCCGATATTTCAGTTCTTATCAATCGTCGATAACAACGCGGGTCTTTTAAAGCCGTCTGAGGATAAAGTAAAGAAAGCAACTGCAGACATTCAAGCAAATCTCTCCTGGATTCGAAAATATTCAACTACTATTGAAAATACTACTGTAAATATGTTGTAAAATTATATAAAACGATCTCAAGTATTTTAATGTACTTAGTAATTTCTATTTCGATGGATGGTAGTACACGGAAAACTTTCCCTTAAAAATCTCACTACAGTCAGTCTGATAAATATAGTTATATTCAATCAGTTATATTCCAATCATTTATATTTAATTTTCCGGCAAGATACATTGCCACATAAAAACCGAAGGCCACTCGTATTTCTTAGAGAAAAGAGATTCTTCATAGAATTATTCGACAAATTGAATAAAAAGAATTACAGTACTAACATGTAATGCAAATTTACTCCTTAAATTTATAGTATGGTGTTCTTTATTAAGCTCATTTACCGAGCGTTATATGAAATCTCTATTTCCTGGGAGAGCGGCATCAAATATCTAGCTATAATAAAAGATAAAAAAACGTAAACCAGAATGTGGTGATGATAAGCCACATAATTCTTTCCTCAATTGTGATTCCTCGGTATTAATCACTAACGAATTTATCAGCAGCATCAGATATATTTTTAATCAAAGTGATTAGTAATACATATGAATTGTTGAGTGTGAATATGGGAAAAATCGATGATGCCGATAATCCGCATTTACAGGCGCGGGGAATCAATAAATAATTACATGAAAATGGCTATCTCGCAGATCTTCGCTTTATGAAATTTCACGAAGATTCAGTGTTCACAAGATCCGGGTCTGTTGGTTTTAAGACAACTGAGCACTGGTACAAATTAAATTTTCGTCGGATTTCGTGACCTCGTCCTCGGCTCAGTCTGTAACCTTCACAATAATTGAAAACAAAATTTATGCCTGAGTTGTTTGTACTATTTTCTGTTCCACTATGCTGCAAGTTTCATTTATCGCGCGGCACACCATAAAATTCTTTGTTGTTAACATACTCGGCAAACTGCAATGAAGTGAAAAATGGAATGATTGATGACTTATTAATATTTACTGGGAAAAACGTGTTATCGGATGAATCAATAATAAGTATTCCATTGAATTTCGTTGTATTTATCATATGACAATATCAAGAGCGTGGATAAGATTATCATCAAAATTCAAAGTCGACTTACGATTGAGGAACATCAGAACATAACTAATGCAGAAAGAGGTCATATACTCATAGTTCTGGTGGAATGTGATAGGAGATATTTTCGAAGTTGGCCGTGTTAAGAACATAATATATTAACTTTATGTCCCCCCGCCTTCAGGAATATCTTCATCTGTACTTTCCATTTCCGTAACTGGGAAAAATATCGAATGTTACAATTGTTAAAGGAATAATGAGCTCTTGAGCAGGCGTGTATTCTTGTGTTTCACACATCCCAGAGTTAATATGTAAGCAAACAAAAATCAAAGAGGCATCAAATACGCTGATAATGAAAATTTTGAGAAAAAAAATAACAATTGTTTGATAGAATAACCTAGATAGCAATAATCTTCCGGCGTGAAGAATACTCGTCACCACACAGACAGTGATAAGATTATCTCCCAACTCCATTTTATTGATATCAACGTCTCCGAAATCCTTATAAAACCCAAGTGAGACTATGATAGGTTTGCTCAATCAACGATCGTCAAGGTGGTTGCATTAGAAGCGTCAGTGATAAGTTGATAAATTATTTTTGTATTGTGCATTGAAACGTAAGTAGTGAATACATTTTCAAGTATCTAATGTGAGTGTTTCGATACATTGTATATCTAATTAAATCGGCCGGTACAAATATAGGTGCGACAAAATGGCGCATCTTCGGTCGCTACTCGTAGCGATTGCCTTGGTTGTCTGCGCCGGAGCCACTCCTCTACCTGAAAATGATTTTTCGATCACCAGAGCCGAACCAGAGGTTCGGGGTGATCCCAAGGTTTATCGACTTCCTACGGATGTTGTACCTGTGTCCTACACCATAAAACTTGAGCCTGATTTCGATAGCGGCAATTTCACGTTCACTGGTGTGTCGGAAATAACCATCAATGTACTGACAAAAACGGATAAAATAACGTTGCATGCAAGCAATTTAACCATCGCAAAATCAGAGCTTCGTAACGCGGCGAATGTTCTCATTGAAACTAAATGTAATCCGCTGAACCCTACGAATGATTTTCTGATTATTAATTTGACGCAAGTGATAGCTCCTGGTACCTATAAATTGAAATTGGAATATGAGGGCAAATTGAATGACGATTTGAAGGGCTTCTATCGTAGCTCTTATGTAGACGATTACGGTAAAAAAAGGTAATTTATTTGTAGAAAGTCGAAGACGATGTTCTCCTCGATATTTAATTTTTGACGTATTGTAGATGGCTAGCTACAACGCAATTCGAACCTACCCACGCTCGGAGTGCATTTCCATGTTGGGATGAGCCACATCTGAAAGCAAAATTTAGCATTTCGATCAAACACCCCGAAAGATTGAACGCCATTTCGAATATGCCTAAATCAATCATTATACCTGATTCGTCTGACTTATCAAAGCTCACCACGACTTTCAGCACTACACCAAATATGTCAACTTACTTAGTTGCTTTTGTAGTATCAGATTTTTCAGCTCTATCAAATAGTGCTGGATCTTTCAAAATATGGGCAAGACCAAATGCTATTCGACACGGATCTTTTGCATTGAATATTGGTGAGAAGGAGTTGGAAGCTCTTGGAAACTTCACCAACATTCCATTTAAAAATCACGAGTTCCCGAAAATGGACTCAGTTGCCATTCCTCAATTTGCAGCGGGTGCTATGGAAAACTGGGGTCTTGTTACTTACAGGTGATGTCCGAAATATAATTTTTTATATGATAAACAATTGATAGATTTTTTATAACGCGATTATTATCTTATAGAGAGTCGGCACTCCTTGTCGATGAAAATGTAACAACAATCGCTGGCAAAGAATCGGTTGCAAGTATCATAAGTCACGAATTTGCCCACCAGTGGTTTGGTAATTTAGTCAGTCCAAAATGGTGGCAATACACGTGGCTGAATGAAGGCTTTGCAACATATTTCCAATATGTCATCACAGATTTGGTAAGGAATTTGATTGAATTGGCAATTATGTTTCAAGTCTCGCACTCTTATTTAATAAAGTTCTTATCCAGATTCTGCCCGAATGGAGATTGAAGGATCTTCAGGTTGTTAAAGCTCTTCAGAGTGCTGCCTTTCCAGCTGACAGTGTCAGTACAGCTGTTGACATGAATTACGACGTGAATAGCCAGGTTGAAATTAAAGCCAAATTTAACAGTATTTCTTATCAAAAAGGTTGGTGACGCTTGTTCAATAGTTTGAATATCATGAAATCCTTTGCTTTCATATTTTATTCATCCTATTTGGCCATTTCAGCGGGTTCAGTCATTCGAATGATCAATCATGTTGTTGGAGAAGATAAGTTCAAGGCTGCTCTGCAAGCCTATCTGACAGCCATGTAAGTGATCCAAATACAGACAATTGATTGAAAGAAGCATATTTTAATTTCAATAAATGCTAATTAAAACGTTATTCTCCAGGAAGTTCAGCGCAGCAACATCCGATGACCTTTTCAAGGAATTTAAAAAAGTAGCTCCAAAGTTTACGGGAACAACCACAGATCCCATTACAATTTTCAATAACTGGGCCAATACTCCAGGTTTCCCGACCATTAATGTGACCAGAAATTATGTAAACGGAACAGTAAACATCGTCCAAGAACGCTACCTTTACAAGCCAGATGGTAATCACACTGAACGTTATTACGTTCCACTCAACTACGCTATGAAGAAGGAGGACTTTGCAACCACTACCGTCACAAACTGGTTAGAAAAAGATAAAGCAATAGAAAATCTCGATGTCAAAGCTGTGAAAGACAAGTGGATTATCTTCAACAAGCAGCACTTTGGTAAGCGACACTCAGTTGCAGAATTAAGATTCATCATTCAACGAGATCATTGTGATTTTTCAAACTTATGAATAGGGTACTATCGCGTCAACTACGATGAGCAAAATTGGAAATTAATTACCGCGTTCTTGAAGACCAAGAATTACACAGACATTCATGTGCTCAATAGAGGACAACTTGTCGATGATGCGCTTAGCCTGGCAAGGAATGGAAAGCTGAAATGGGACATAGCACTTGACTTAATGGCCTTCCTCAAACAGGACTTTGATTACGTTTCATGGACTTCTGCATTGACTGGATTCAGTCACTTACAGAGAACACTATTCAATACTGCTTCCTATGCCAGTTTCAAGGTATGAGAAAATTTATTCGAGGAATCTATTATCATTACGTCATGCGAAACATGCTGTTTCCGCAGTGTATCAGGAATATTTGAATATTCAGACTTATTATTTGTAGGCTTATCTTTTGGACTTACTAGAACCCGTCTTCAAGACTGTCAAATTCTATGAATCTCCAGAAGACCTTTATCTGACCAAACTGCTAAGAGTATCTGTCTTGGACTGGGCATGCAAACTGGGATCTAAACCATGCCGTGATCAAGCACTGCAAAATCTCACAAAGTGGCTTCAAGATTCCACGAAAAATCCGTAAATGTCTCATTTCATCCTCGTTATCAGAGGATCTCTGTTTAATTGTATACAGAAATGATACTGAATGGTTCTACTTTTCAGACTTCCACCCAACTTGAAGAATACCATCATATGCGCGGGTATTCGAAACGCCGATCAAGCCACTTGGGACAAAATTTACGCCAAGCAGATTGGGCTTGAGGAGAAAAATCTTCTGGGTCCACTTGGATGTTCCTCGAATGTCAACATCTTAAAAAGCTACCTGTCCAAAGCTATGAATGAATCCATCGCCGCCGACGATCGTGATGAAATTTTTGAGGCTGTCATCAGTAGAAATGACGAAGGTGTCAATGTAGCTCTTGATTTCATTCTGGCTAATGCGGATAAAATTTACCAAGTGTAAGGAAACAATAGTAATTACTTTACGGTAGTGAATCGAGACATCTAAAATAATAATTGTCGTCGTTACAATTTTCCCTTCTAGATCTGGAAATAGTACCGAAAAACTTAAATCGTACATCACCAAGGTTGGATCTAGAATCAATAACAAAGCACAACACGCCAAGGTAAGCTGATCGGGTCACAGTTGATGGAGGAAGAAGATTCCGCCATTAATGACTAATTATGATTTGGTCATTACAGTTAATCGGGGCCGCTAACGCACATGTGAAAAGTGTTTCCGCTGACGGTGTTAGCAAAGCTCAAGAAAATCTTGATTGGCTCGCTACCCATGAACCGGCCATCATCGAACATTATAAACAGAAAGATACGCCTCCAAAAAAGCCAAATTCAGCTGTAACTGGAACCATATCCTTTCTTTTATTCATAGTGTCATTTTCAGTCTCGCGATTATAGTTGAATATTAAGTAATCAGTTTGTACGTATTAACGTAAGTACATAATGACAAAAGTTTGTAAATAAAGTATGTACCATTGAGTTCATATATCACGAATTAAATTTTACTTATATGATGAATTGTTTTATATTGATTTTTATGAATCCCTTCTTTCGTTAAGGTCAGAATCACAGAAATTCCATCATCTACATTCTCGAATGAACAAACAAATGTCAAGTAAAATAAAGGTAAGTGTACAAAATTCATACCACTGCATTGCCAGAAGTTCTACATTCGATGTCCTACACAATTGATGATGATCTCGATAGAATTTTACCGAAAAACGAGACACTTGCCACAATTTTTGACGCTGGTTCCGAACCTTCACTACTGTGCGAGGATTACACGCCACTAGATCCGAATACTGACTCATGAAATCAAATTCAATGATCCCCAGTGAGAGTTCTTTCGCAGATACGATAATTATGATCCCACGATTTGACGCTTTAATAAACTAATAATAGGCGACACCGTTTTTGCAACAACTCATCTGTTTTCTGAGAACGGAAGTGGAGAAATAGCCGGTCTCACGATCATGAACAGTAGTTCGGCCACTGATAGGAACGGTATGGAGTATCAAATGAGACTAATGTTAATTCTGTGGAATAAAAATGAGAGGATAAAATGTCTCCCACATTTTACTACGTTAGCATTATCGAAATATATTGTTCTGATAAAAAATTAAAAGAATTATGCCGTGTTTTATTTTCAGTTCTCGCGGCAGTATGAAACCTTCAACAGATTTCTTCTTAACTGTTGTCGGTTTAATTATAATTTTTTTCAGCTTCATTAAGATCAGTCTTTCAACAAAGTGCCTAAATAAGTCCAGTAAATCACTTACAATCATTTTTTACATTTTATGAAGTCTATAATTTACCAACACCGTCGAAATATTTTCACCATCACTTCCTCGGTATTTTGTCACTATGAAGGGAATAAGAACTACGAAAGAAGATAATTTTTCAATAAATTATATAAAATCTGCAATAGTGAATGGCAATTATTATGAGCGATAAAGGGATAAATTTCAAATTTCAAAATGTTTGTCAGTGCGGAACTTGTAACCATGACCAGTCATCAAAAGTCAGGGTTACAATAACGTTTATTTTGCAACCATTAATAATTCAATGGATAGATGTGAATTTTTTCACTGCTATTGCCACCGTGAATGAATAATTAATTATCTAAAATCATATCATCGTGTATTAACAAAGGGAAAATCGTCTCAAATGGGAAGTGAAGTCTCAATTGACAAGTTGTTCATTTATAATATTGGAATATCTTGCGCTGAGTGTTTCAAGTGAGTATACACTATGAGGTTGTTCATATTCATACTACTCTCAGTAGGTCAATGAGTAAATTTCCGGATTTTAGGCTGCAGTCTTCATTGAACTTTCCAAGCTCGAAAATCTTCTGCACAGTAGCCTCGATTTTCTGCTGATTCGCCTCGAATATGACATAAATTTGGACAACCAAAATGATGAAAATAAAATTTATTAGTTTTCTCCTGTTGATCATCTCTGCACTATCACAGTCCTCCACTGTATATACTCCCACGAAATATGAAGAGCAATTGATAGCAAAAGTCATCGGATACCGATTACCGAACACCACAGTACCCAGATTATATACTCTGAATTTGGAACCTCATATTGACGATAAACATTTTTCTTTCGATGGTACCAGTAGCACTCTCTTTGAAGTGCTTGATGCAACATGGAGTGTAACAGTACATGCATCAACTCTTATTGAAATCGATAAAACGTACACGACCCTCATTCACAGTGATGGTACAATTGAGAAACCGGTTTCTCAAAGGTACAATGAACATCTCCAGTTCTTCAGCCTAAAATTCAATCATTCATTGGATATTGGTAATTATACAGTGAGAATGAAATGGAAGGGACACGATTATGGGAGTTTGCGAGGATTCTATCGAGCTGAGAACAGGAATACGTACGGGGAAACACAGTGAGTATTTGATAGAAAATTAGTCACTAAAATTTCGCTCCTTTGTCATTAATCCTCCTGAGATATTTTCCATGATTTTTGTATCCCATTTATTCTTGAATTGTACTATACTGTTTTTGCCTGTTGCAAAATTAACATGACTTACAAATCTGTTATCTGAATATTTTTTGAAAGGATTTTTATACGAAACTAATAGGAATCTTCAAAGAACGAGTCGTGGTTTCTGTAAGATATTCTCATGCCATTCGATCGGCCATTGATGAACATCATTAGTTAGTACAAATGAATAATTTCAGATACATGGTAGCAACTCATTTCGAACCCCTCGCAGCCCGATCTGCCTTTCCCTGCTGGGATGAGCCCGGTCTAAAAGCGGAATTTGATATCTCTTTGAAACATCACAGCAATTACACAGCGCTATCAAATATGCCTATGAAAGAACAAACGACAGATGAAGATGGAAAAATATGGACGAGCTTCCAGAGAACTCCAGTCATGTCTACATATCTGGCAACATTTGTCATAGCCCCTTACACTAGTCGTCGCAATGATCATGGGAATATAACATTTTGGGTTCCCTCAGATGAACTATCGTCTGCTGCTATTGGTTTCGAAGTCACTTCTCCGATTGTCACGGCCTTGGAAAATTACACTGGAATTCC
Source organism: Diachasmimorpha longicaudata (assembly GCF_034640455.1). NCBI lineage: Eukaryota > Metazoa > Arthropoda > Insecta > Hymenoptera > Braconidae > Diachasmimorpha > Diachasmimorpha longicaudata. Next base: position 12,547,882 of record NC_087225.1, read on the forward strand.
TTATTCTTTACCTAAATTAGATGCTGTTTACGTTCCCGAATACTCATCTTCGGCTACTGAGCACTGGGGCCTCATTGCTTATTCGTGAGTCTTTTCTGATTATCTTTCCCGTTCAGGTAGTATCCTCTGAGATGATGATCGTAATTAACGTCTGCTCTCATCCTTTCCCCAGAGGACAGATCTTAGTTGACCCAAACCGCGGGGATCATCGACGACTGAATGCTGCCATATTGTTAGCAGCTCATGAAATTACTCACCAGTGGCTGGGAAATTTAGTGACTCCTGCATGGTGGAGTGATCTTTGGCTAAGCGAGGCTTTTGCTGTCTACATGAGCGCCAAAATAGTTGATGAAGTAATTACTGATCTCACATTTCTGTACTCTCTTCAATGCCTGAGGAATTGGTCTTGACGAGATACCATGTCGACACTGAATCGAAGGATAATCGTGTCGATAATCAATGATAATCAATCAGTGATAATCAATCTCATTGTTTAGAATCGAATTCTTCGATTCGACCTAAGTAGCATTGAATGGGGATATGAATCGATTTTTTCGGTTACTTCCGTTAAGTTGAATTAATTATATTCGAAGAAGAACGAATGATTTTATTCGATTTCAGATAATCCCTGAATTTCACGCTGTAGACCTCTTCGCTATTGAGATGGTTAATCAAGTGTCCTTCAGGGCGGATTATTTTCGGGATAAACCGCATCCCATTAGATGGGAACCCGAGACTCCAGAAGAAGTTTACTCAATGTTTTCGCCCGTGACTTACCGAAAAGGTAAATTTTTTTATAGTTGCTGGATCATTGAACAGAAAATAACGAATATCGAGTCTAATTAATCTGGACTGTCATATTTAGGAGCCGCAGTAGTGCGGATGCTAGAGCATATAATAACTGAAGAAGCCTTACGCCATGGTATCCGGAAATACGTAGATAAACAGTAATGAAAAGGTTTTTTTAATTACGAATGATTGAAATGCATGACTTACAGGAGAAAAATTTTCAGCCAATTAGGTTCAGTTGAAACAAACGATCTATGGCGAAGTCTTCAAGAAAGTTACAATGAGTTGAGAGTATCGCCTCATTTAAATATAAAAACACTAATGAATCCCTGGCTGGAGCAAACTGGATATCCACTTTTGAATGTCACCCGGGATTACGAAACAGGGTTTGTCAGTATCACACAAAGTGATGCCGTCCATCCAGAATCAGGGAATCTTTGGACGATTCCGATAAATTATGCTACAACTTCACGACCAGATTTTTCATCCACTCGACCAACGCACTTTATGAGACGTGCAAATCATAGTCTTATACTTGATCGAATCAACAGGAATGATGGGATAATTCTAAATATTCAACAAACTGGTACGATATTCTCATTAGAGCCGAGTTCGATGTCATTTAGCTCAATTTAAAAAATCGAAAACTTAGATTATTGACGGTTGTTTGTAGGATTCTACCGTGTGAACTATGACTGGGAAAATTGGAACCGTATCAGTGCATACCTGAACTCCGAAAATTATCACAAAATTCATGTGTTGAATCGTGCACAATTGCTTCATGACGTCGTACATTTTTCCACAACGGACGAACGTTATTGTGAATTACTGATGGATATGCTTATGTACTTACGCAGAGAAACTAATTATCTACCTTGGACAATTATGCCGAAACTCATCGAACGATTTGCACTCCCTTTGATGAATACACCCAACTTTGAATTCTTCCGAAATTTCATGTTACATATTATGAACAATATGATAGAACACATTGGATTCACTCATCGTCCCTCTGAGGATAATAACTTGTTGTATTTGGCTAGAGGTACACTTTTTCCCTTCGCCTGCAATTTAGGTCATGAAGGATGCCGAGCCGAAGCCCCTCTGAAACTGATGGAGATCTTGAATGGCAGGATTGACGAAGCGTAAGTTGTTCAGAGTTCTGTAGGGAATGCATTGATAAGAGTAACTCCATATTGAATGTTTAGATTTCATAATCAGTATCATGGATGGATCTACTGTACTGCACTTGCGGACGCCAATGAAACACTTTGGAATCTGGTGATGAGTGCTCATTGGGCAAATCCCCGTGAACACCGTGCGTTTCAAGCCCTCGGGTGCACTAAGAATCATCGGTTGATTAGAAAATATCTCGCCTTAGCGTTCGCCGAAAACGCTACGCTGTTATCTGATGATGTGTATGAGGGTTTGAGTTCGATGATATCGGGGCCTGCAGGGAATTACGATTTTGCTCTTGATTATTTCATTGAAAACATTGATCAAATTCGTCAATAGTTAGTATCGATAATAGCCGATGCATTATCGTACCTTTGGAGTTTGTTATAATTTTGTTATCCTTCAGTTTGAACGAGAGGAATTCTACCCGCGAAATTTGGTATCTTTGTAAGGAGTTTGCCCAGTTAGCCAAAACACAGAATCAATTTGAGAAGGTAATAACGGAATGGGATAATTTTCTTCGTTGTATTGAAGCTCTTTTTGAGAAAATTTAGTATCGTGTTACATGGGTTTTTTTCAGTTGACAAGATTCCTCAACAAAGAAACTGAAGACGGGAAGATCAGCAATGTCAGGGAACTTATCGACACCGCAAGGGAGTCCCTGAGGGAATCTGACAAAGTATCTACAATCATTAATTCCATCAGAAAGAGGAAACCATACCTCCTGACTTTCATAGAAAATTGAAATGTAATTAGAATTAATGTGCACTGTATATTTGTCAGATTAAAAAACTTTAAATCTTGAATTTTTTTTCAAACGAGGAAATTCTTTCAATACCAAAACCATTAAATACACTGAAGGGAATCTAAATCGTATTCACATTCTACTTTAATGAGTCCCACTGCAGTTCAATGAGCTCCGGTCCCTTAATGATAAATTGGATGGGAAAACACCGTGTAATCCTCACTCAACATATTCTTTTTACTTAAAAAATGAAATTCTTAACAAGAATATTTGGCATCATTGGAAGCATGAACCCACTTACGTAGTTTATTATGAGAAATATAGTTACAATAAATTATTCAGTGATGAGAAAGACAAAAATTTGAATAACCATTACTGTACCCAAAAAATTCATAAATTTTCATATTGAAATTTGTCAATTTTTCCCACTATGTAAATTCTAACAATGACCGTTCGTAAAAAGTCAAGGTTGCAAAAGTGTTTGTTCCGCAACTATTAATAATTCAATCGGTATGCTTGAATTTTCCACTGTTATTGCCAGTGTGAATGAATAATTTAATTACGAAATTTGTATCAGTAAACACGAATTAATGTACGGATAGAAAAAAATACTAGGATAATAAGTACTCAATACTCTACTTATTTTAAGTATAATATTTTTGATTCAAATATATTTTCTCCATTTGAATAAAAAAGTGGTGTGAAACAAGAAGTATGAACTATGGACTAATTATTCAAGCCCATTGCCGTGTTAACAGAGTAAGCGCATAATTCGGTGTGTGGTGTTGTTTAACCATACACCACGTGAATCACTTAAATATCAGACTCAGTAGGTTAATGAATAAGTCTTAAGCATTTTGAACATCAGTCTCCCTTTCACTTCCGAAGTTCACGTACCTTCTGTCGGGTATTTTTGATTATTTGTTGATTCGTCCCAAATATGACATAAAATTGGGAGGCGAGAATGGCGGTAATTAAAGCTCTTAGCCTTCTGGTATTGATCATCTCCGCAGTACGGCAGTCATCATCGTGTACTCCCACGACATCTGAAAATCCATTGATCACCGAAGTTGATGAATATCGGTTACCAAACAACACATTACCCCGATTATATACTCTGAATTTGGAACCTCATATCGACGATGAACAATTTAGTTTCGATGGCACAAGCAACATTATCTTTGAAGTGCTCGATCCAACATGGAATGTAACTTTACATGCATCGATATTGATTAGGATCGATGAAACATACACGACCCTTGTCCACAGTAATGGTACTATTGAGAAACCAATTTCTCAAAGCTATAATGTACATCTTGAATTTTTCAACCTTCAATTTAGTGATTTATTGGACCTCGGTAATTACACGATTAAACTGAAATGGAAGGGCCATCCTGGGGATAAGATTGGATTGTACAGAACAGCGGAGGAAGACAAGGAAGGGAAAATTGAGTAAGTATTTTAAGATTTAAATAATGCAAAAGAAAAATGCAGTTATTCGTTAAAATTTCTAAACGTGAATTTGTTCAGCTCTTGTGCCACAAATACATCACAAACCAAAAATTTTCATATGAACATCTGTAACTTGATTTCAAATATTAAAAAATTATTGTTCTTTGATGCATATGGGTTCACCAATGGCTCCGTTTACTTAATCCCAAATGACCAATTTTAGATATATGCTTGCAAATCATTTCGAACCCTCAACAGCCCGAGCCGCCTTTCCCTGCTGGGATGAGCCAGCACTCAAAGCTGAATTCGAAATCTCTTTGAAGCATCATCCCAATTATACAGCACTATCTAATATGCCTATAACAGAAGAAACGACAACTGATGATGGGAAAGTGTTGACGAGCTTCCAGAGAACTCCAGTCATGTCTACCTATCTGGTAACATGTATACTGGCTCCTTATACTGGTCGTAGCAGTGATTATGGAAATATAACATTCTGGGCCCCGTCAGATAAAGTGTCAAGTGCTTCAACTTATTTAGAATTCAGTCCTAAAATTGTCAGTGAGTTCGAAAATTACACTGGAATTCCTTATGCTCTACCGAAATTGGACGGTGTTTATGTCCCTGAGTTTTCCGCCGCAGCTTCGGAAAATTGGGGTCTCATCAGCTACGCGTAAGTTTTATCGAGTTGTATTTCTTCATCCGATAATTAGCTCTTCAATACCGAGCATCACCAATGCATGCTTCACTTTTTCACAGGAGATTTGTCTTAGTCGATCCTACAACTCACACTTATGAAGCGCAAAGAGCTGCTATACTATTAGCAACCCATGAAATTGCTCATCAATGGTTTGGTAATTTAGTTACCCCTGCGTGGTGGAGTGATGTTTGGTTGAGTGAAGCTTTTGCTGTATATATGGCGAGAAAAATTCTCACTAATGTAATTATATTGATCTGCATTGATATTTTCGTATGGCAAATCCCGTTGTCCCTCGACATCAGGGACAACACGAGGATTTTTTTCAGAATTCCAATACAAAAATATTCAGATTAATGGGTTTTATTCCAGATAATTCCAAATGATTATGCTATGGATCTTTATGTTGTGAAAGGGATCCATGGTAGAGCATTTACAACACCAAAAATTTCCAAATATCCCATTCGATGGATACCCCATTCTCCCCGTGAAAGTATGCAGTTATTTTCTCCAGTGACTTATGAGAAAGGTAAATATTTCATCCACTGTCATTATGGAATTTGGATTAACTTGAGATATTACATGTTCAGGGGGCGCTGTAGTGCGAATGCTGGAGCACATAGTAACGGAAGAAGTATTCCATGATGGCATTCGAAAATACTTGAATAAATAGTAATAAATAAATATCAGTATTGGTAAATGAAAGCAACGCATAACTTACAGAAATATCAATTTTCAGTCAATTTAGTTCGGTAGAAACAAACGATCTTTGGCGAAGTCTTCAAGAGAGCTATGATGACACCGAAGAATCATCTCCTTTGAATATACAAGAAATAATGAATCCTTGGCTGGAACAAACGGGGTATCCATTGCTAACGGTCGTGCGAAATTATACGACAGGAATCGTTAATATTACGCAAACTGATGCTACAGATCCCACGTCCGGGAATCTCTGGACGATTCCGATAAATTATGCAACGACTTCAAGACCCGATTTTTCATCCACTCGACCAACGCACTTTATTAGCCCTACGGAGCCCAGTCTGCTGCTTGATGACATCGATATAAATGATGCAATAATTTTGAATAATCAGCAGACCGGTATGCTCGCTTACTATATTTACTCATTGTGATAAAAAGTAATTTTTTGAGCTTCTCAGTTGGAGAATCGAATAGTTGACGTGTTAATAACTTATACTTTACCGATACTTTACACTTTCAGGACTTTATCGTGTCGATTACGATTGGGAGAATTGGAAACGTATCATTGCATACCTCAACTCGGAGAATTATCACAAAATCCACGTGTTGAATCGTGCACATTTGCTCAAAGATCTCATACATTTTTCTGAGACGGATAACCGTTATTATGAGTTACTGATAGACCTAGCTATGTATTTGCGTCGAGAAACTAATGTGTTGCCTTGGATGCTTATTGAGGAAGTCGTAAACCAATTTCGAATCTTCTCTGCAAATTCAACCACTTTCGATTACAAAAATGTTACCTTACATATTATGGAAAATGTATTGCACGATATTGAACTCAAAGCTCCTGCACTTAAAGATGAGAATCTCGACAATTACGCTAGTAATGCACTTGTGAAAATGGCATGTTATTTAGGTCATAAAGGATGCAAAGCTCTGGTAACATAAATGGCCATTTTAAATGGTAATATTAAGAAATCATAATTTTCTGATAATTTCTTCCCTTCCATCGCAACATACCCATTATCTATTCTATTCTTTTGCCTTCATATAATTATTTTTATTGTTTGTTAGCTTGCACCAAAAAAACCTTAAATTACCATAAGTGTGTGTAGTTAAAATAAAACAAAACCTTTGTAAAAATTTATTGAGTCTCCATTTTAAAATGCAAAGCTGAATTCAAAAACTCCGTCTTGTGTCTTATTCCTCATTGTAAGAGAATAAATAATCAATATAAAAATTTTTAATTGTCTTAATATCCTTCCGAATGAAATTACTTTCAATACCTTGAAAAATGCATGTACTTAAACAAAACGATAATCACGTGCACAATGATACCAGAAAAAACCGTGCCGGTTAAACCAACCCAGTACATAATTCGGTATCTGTGGTGTTTCACCATCCAGGAAGAGCTCGTCCATATTCATATCAGTCCCAGAAGGTCAATGAATAAATCTTCCGGATTTTGAACTTCAGTCTTCATTCAACTTTCGTTACAAAAGTACCGTAGACAAAGTATTTCTTGTTCTGTGGGAAATAGTTTCGAGTATGCCAACAAATTTGGATATTAAAATGGTGAATAAATTTGTGAGTTGGCTAATTGTGATTTTCCTTGGAATATCGCGATCATTAGCGTATAATTCCACGGAATATGAGACTCCATTGATGGAAATAGTGACCGGATACCGGTTGCCGAATAATACATTTCCACGGTTATACATATTGCAATTAGAACCTCACATTGATGACCAAGAATTTACCTTTGATGGTAGCAGTAGCACTCTTATTGAAGTGCTGGAATCAACGTGGATTATAACTTTCCATGCATCGACGTTGATTGAAATCAATAAGACTTCGACAGCACTCGTTTACAGTAATGGTACAATTGAGAAACCAATTTCTCAGAGATATAACAGTGATGAACAATTTTTTATCATTCGATTCAATCGTTTATTGGAAATCGGTAATTATACTCTTAAGCTGAAATGGAGAGGATATAATGCTCCAGATCTGCAAGGATTTTACAGAGCAATCGATAGGAATCAACATGGGGAAATGCAGTAAGTACATTAAATTAAAAAAATGAAGGTAACTAGTCAAAGAGAATTACATAACTTCCCTTTGTTCCGTCCCAATAAATTAATTTAAAAAATGGCGTTTTAGTCGAAATTCTATAATTTACCTTCACATCTTCGTAATTCATTGTAGATATATGGTAGCAACTCATTTCGAGCCATTAGCAGCCCGAGCTGCATTTCCCTGCTGGGATGAACCCGCATTCAAAGCTGAATTCGAAATCTCCTTGAAGCATGCGAAAAAGTACCTAGCCATCTCCAATATGCCTATAAAGAGCCAAGTCCCAACTGAGGATGAAAAGATGTGGACGATTTTCCACCGGTCTCCAGTTATGTCAACCTATCTGGCGACATTTGTATTGGCCCCTTATAAGGCCCTGACCAATGAGCATGGGAACATGTCATTTTTTGTTCCATCAGATAAGCTACAGTTTGCTACGACTGTTTTCAAACTCAATGACAAAATTGTCAATGCATTGGAAAATTATACAGGGATTGCTTACTCCTTACCCAAACTGGACGCTGTTTACGTCCCTCAGTATTCTTCTGCAGCTACTGAACATTGGGGTCTCATCGCCTACTGGTAAGTTTTACCCAACAATTATTCCCTGTTAAGTAACGTACACTTTTATTCCCTCCACTTATTGGGGTTCACATGCCACCTTGTGAACCCTAACTGTCGGTGAACGCTGGTACGGCCTGTTAGAACGAAAAAGTGTACATCTAACACCATCACTACTTGAAGAGATAATCGTTTTCTACGTCCTCATGGCATATCAGTTGTACCCATTTAGCCAGTGTGCCAGATCGACGCACCAGAATTTCTCAATACCAGTTGGCCGTACAGCTGGGGTGTTCCAAGGCTCCATGATATCGTATCTATGGGACAGATCATAACCATTGAAATAAAAATAACAAAAGAAAATTATCCGGAGTATCAACAGTTACCATTTCCCGTTCTCTCTGCCTCTAGGAGAATCATCTTCGTCGATCCTGACGTTGCTACACATCAGCAGCTGATTAGTGCGGTATTACTAGCAACCCATGAACTCACTCACCAATGGTTCGGAAACTTGGTGACTCCTGCCTGGTGGAGTGATCTTTGGTTGAGTGAAGCTTTCGCTGTACATATGGCTAACAAAATAGCAGACGATGTAATTATTGAAGTCCCTTTCCATTACTTCTTCGATCACCGCACCGATCGTTATGTTCAATATTATTATTAAGGGTTGAAACTATTTTCCATGAGGTGAACATGTATTTAATTTCAGATAATACCCAATTTTCATGCGATGGATCTCTTCGCTATCGAAACCGGAAATGATGAATCATTCCCAGCGGCAGAATGGTCTTCACATCCCATTAGATGGATGCCAAATACTCGACATGAAATCAGAACGATGTTTTCGTCTGTAACTTATCGCAAGGGTAAATGATCAATGACTGGATCAGAAGTTTAATTTTTTCACTTGTTAATGAAACATCGTAATTGTCGATCAGGCGCTGCTGTAGTTCGAATGCTGGAGCACATGATAACTGAAGAGGTATTTCTTCATGGCATCAGGAAATACATCTATAAACAGTGAGAAGAAATATATCAGCATTGATCCATATATTTACTATCAAAGTTTACAGAAAATATAAATTTCCAGTCAATTTGGTTCGGCAGTGACGAACGATCTGTGGCAGGATCTTCAGGAAAGCTATGACAAACAAGAAATTCACACTCGTCAGAATTTAACGGGGATTATGAATCCCTGGTTGGAGCAAACCGGATATCCACTAGTGAGAGTCATACGAGATTACAAGACACGATTTATCGGTATCACACAGAGTGATGCTGGAAACAGGGAGTCAGGGAATATTTGGACGATCCCAATCAATTATGCTACCACTTCGCGGCCGGACTTTTCCTGCACACGTCCAACGCACTTTTTGCAATCCGCAAATGAGAGTATCATGATTGATGAGATGGAGGAAAATGACTGGATCATTCTGAATATTCAACAAACTGGTACGATATTTTCAATAACTCATGCAGACTTGTTATTAAATGTACAGGGTAAAAATGTTTGATGGAATTCCATGAAATCTTCAATCGACTTCCCAGCGAATGCGAGCAATTATAGTTTCTCATATAATCAACAGACTATATTTCAGGTTTCTACCGCGTCGATTATGATTCGGAGAATTGGAAACGTATTAGTGCATACTTGAACTCGGAAAATTATCACAAAATTCACGTTTTGAATCGCGCACAATTACTCCATGATGTCCTATATTTTGCTGAACGAGATGCACGTTATTATGAGTTGCTAATGGATATGGCTATGTATTTACGTAGAGAAACCAATTATTTGCCTTGGACAGCGATTAGCAAAGCCATAAACCGATTTGCACTGCGTCTGATGAATACATCAGCCTTCGACTTTCTTAAAAGCTTCATTTTACAAATTATGAGTAATATTGTGGATCATATTGGCTTCGAAGATCGTCCTTTTGTCGATGATAATCTAGTTCATTTGGCGAGAGTTGAACTTCTACCGTGGGCCTGTGCTTTCGGCCACGAAGGGTGCAAGGCTGTAGCTCCCACAAAGTTAATGGAGATTTTGAATGGCAAAATGAAGAAGTCGTAAGTCCATTAGAGTTATAAAATACAGGGATAGAAATCATAACTATACAGGGTTACGTATTTTTCAGTTTTCGTATTGAGCATCGGGGATGGATTTATTGTACGGCTTTAGCTCAGGCCAATGAAACTGTTTGGGATCTCGTGATGAATGCTCATTGGGCAAATTCTCTCGAGGATCGGCCATTCAAATATTTGGGATGTACGAAAAATCATCGTTTGATTAAAAAATACCTGACGGAAGCTTTTGCTGAAAATACTACTGCATCGTCCACTGATGTCTACGAGGGACTGAATTCCATGACTATGGGATCAGCGGAAAACTACAATTTTGCTCTTGATTATTTCATTGAAAACACTGATCAAATACGTCAATAGTAGGTACTTGTAATCCCTGAGGTATAATGATGTGCTGAAGATTTATTATGCAATTTTGATGTTCAAGTTTAACGGAGAGAAATTCGACACATGAAATTGGGAATCTTTGTCTGCAGTTTGCCGAGTTGACTAAAACACTGGATCAGTTGGACAGGGTAAAACTGAACATCAGCGACATTCATGTTTTAATTGATTGTATTTCATTTGATACATCGTCACTTCGGGACAGTTCATTTGTTTATATAATCGTTATTTTTTCAGTTGACAAAACTACTCAATAAACTAAAGGAAGGCGGAAAGCGAAATAATGCCAGACAGCTCATTGACATTGCGAGAGCTTCCATCAGAAATTCTGAGAAATTTTCATCGATATTTAGTTCCATTAAAGAGAAACCATACTTTTTAAATTTCATACAAAATTAAACTAAAGGAAAAAATGTACAGCAATATCCGCAATAATAATATAAATACCATTATTCCATCGATATCCTCGCAATTAAATAATTGTCAATTCGACTCAATTGAATGATGTGATTTTTCATAATAATGTCAATAACACCTTTGGCATTTATTAGACTGTTCTGAAATCCATCGACAAATCACTGAATAATGAATTCATCTAGAAAACAATCCCAACTAAAAATGTGTTCTTCAATTCCCCTATTCCCTATTCATCTTGATACTGAAAGGAATTTCCTTAAATATCCAGAAAGAATTTCCTGAAACTATGTTTCTGCAAAGTTAGCGTAAATATTCTCCCTTCTTATCCACGCAAAATGAATACTTGGAAATCTTGTCCGGGTACATGTCACCAGCACAATTTGCTCAGGATTAAATGAAATTACCATGGTCAATGGGCCTTTAGAACCAGAGATCACGAATGCCCACAGACGTCGCAAGCACAATACAGTCGTAGCACGAGCAGTTGAAGTGTTTCAATGGCGCGTGAGTCGGTATGGAAACGTACGAAAGCATATTTTCGCAGGTATTTCAAGTCCATCAATCATTTAATTTCCCTCTGAAGTTCAATCAAATAAATATCCACGTCATTCCTCTCGATTACGAACTCAGTAAATTCATGATGAATTGTTGAATTCCCTCACAGAATGCGAGGGAAAAAAGTTGGCGGTTGGATCGCTCTTTTGCTTCTTCTTATGTCCGGACAAGAATGTTCTGCTTATGTAAACAGTGAGCATCCTCTCGCGAACGATATTGATCAATTCGATCATGTCAGAGAAGACGAACCTCTCCTCACGGCATGGGAGCTTCCAGTGAACAGCGAAGATCAGAAAATCATGGAAATGTTGGGTGAAGCTCTGCATACGAGGGTTGACATCGATATTGAACCAGAACAAATAAATATTGCAACTATGTCCGATTCAAGAGAGGTACGACGACAATTTATTGAGGGAGATGGCGGAAGGTAGGCATAATCATTCTATTATTCATGATTCCTCCAGTGATTCAAGTATTTGTGTATTCTCTCGCAATAGAGTTGTTATGGAATCTCCACCGAAGTGGAGAGAAGCTACGGATTTCACGGCAATAATGTGCACGACGGGCATTGCCTCGCTGGGATAAATCAGGCCTCGAGGCAGAATTCAATTCCCCGCTTTAACAGGATTCAAATTGCCCTTCAGCTTGTCTACGGAAAATAGACGCTGATGATAGAGAAATGGGAAGGAATTTTGATATTACGCAAATAGACAATTATGACGTGTTCACAACGACAATTGATAATAAGGGGATGGATGAAATATCGTCGGAAAAAAAGTAGATAGAAAAAGCAAATTTGGGATTATTCTTTCTACTTCATATCTCAACGTAATTGGTCACTTTAATGATAAAAATATTAATCGAAATTCAGTAGTTTTTTAAACAACTTATCATCCCCATTTTCAAAAAATAGAATAAGCTTTAATGTAGGCTGCAACTGATATTTTTGGTCTTCGTAATAATTCGTCGACCGGTGCGAAGCTTTTTGTAGTATTATAATGAATAATAAAAAATATCTGCAATAATGTGAATATATGTAGCATTATATTATTCAATCCTGGCTAACAACCTCTCTAAAAGAACTAGAAATATATGTAAAATAGAAAATTTACTCTAGAACTAGTCCTCATTCAAATATTAATCGTGCAAGCGAATACCAAGTGAGTGTTCTATAACCTTGTTATGGTCACGTCGTATTCCTACAATTTAACCAAAATTAAATGTAATTACCTTATTCAATAGATCTTGGAAGAGGAAGGTCATAAGTGGCAGTAGTTGTTGCCACTTGCACAGTCGTACCTCGGGCGATCTGACCACTTCGTTTATTGCACTCGAGTTGATGGTGCGTACGTCAGCTTGGAAACGGACAAAAGAATATATTCGCAGGTATTTCTGCATGCAGTCTTATCCATGTTTTCTCCAAAGATCATATAATTCGGTTGCTTTATTACTGTGATGTATTAGCACTCCATAACTCGGTTTTTAATGGCTTTGAACAATTTCGTATTCCACTTCATGCAGTTTTGTTCGAGTGAAGTGATTCCGTCATATGTTAATTTTTTGGCATCACTAGTGACTGACACTGCAGAAAAAAAGAGAGTAGAATGTATATTCAAAGATACGAAATATATTTTCTAACAGTGCACCGGGTTGTACTGGCGGGAATTCATTTGACACTGAGAGGTCACAATGTAAATTGTTTGATTTCATGATTCAATTCTAGAATGCGGGGCAATAAAGCGGGAGAATGGATTGCTCTTCTACTTCTTTTGATACTAGAAAAATTGAGTGGCGCTAATGCTATTACCTATGGAAATATTGACACTCGTCTGCCGAAGAATACTGTTCCATCCTCTTATGAAATAAAAATCGAACCGCATATTGGGTCCGGAAATTCCACATTCATTGGAGAAGAGAACATTGTTGTTGCAGTCTTGGAAGACTCCTCGGAGATCACTCTTCATGCCCATTCTGATTTGTCTATCAAAGCAGATGCCACAGTTTTGATTGGTGACGATGGAAATTCTCTGAGACCGACAAATCACAGTCAAAAAAATATCACGGATTTTTTGACCATCAACTTCGAGCCGAAAATTACAGCGGGAAATTATACATTGCATTTAGAATTCGTCGGCAAGATTAACAATGGAACTGATGGCGTTTTTAGATCATCCTACCTCAAAGATAAAACTAAACAAGTGTACGTATTTTCGTAAAGATTTTTTTTCTGGTTTATAGCACTATGATATCGCAATTTAAAATATTGGGACTAAAATTTGGAACAGGTAGGGAGACTGGGAATTTTTGAAATAGTTTCAATTCGATTTAGATACTATACAATTTCACAAAATTATCCACTAAATCTGGCGAAAAATATTTGCGATTCAGACGTGAGCTTTTGGAATGTCATCTGACTGGTTTATTACTAATGACAATATTGATCATAGATGGTTTATCGCTACGAGTTTTTCTCGTATTTTTGCACGAAGAGTATTTCCTTGTTGGGACGAACCTGCCCTGAAAGCGACCTTCAATCTGTCTATCAAACACGATCCAACCTACTCTGCAGCATCTAACATGCCAGTACAAAGGAAAGTAGAAACTGAAGATGGAAAAGTATGGACTAATTTTCAGATTACACCGAAAATGTCATCATACACAATTGCGTTCATAGTTTCCGATCTAAGTTGTATCTCGAATACAAACAAGATGTTGAATATGTGCGCGACTAAGCAGACCCTCCCAGAAATGAAGCTTGCGCAAGTAATGCAGGACAAGGCACTGGCTCTGTTCAATCAATACACGGGGATGCCGTTCGCCTTACCGAAACTAGACACCTATATTTTACCAGATGAGCAACGAAGTGGATCACTGGAGAGTTGGGGGCTTATATTCGACCGGTAAAGATATTTTCATTTTTGACGGTATACGGTACTTCATTTACAAGAAACAAAAGTCCTTTTCAGTCTGAAAACTCGTCGATTGTCCAATGCATTTTCCCAAAACTCCCTATCAATCAGTGATTTTGCCTCTTCAAATGTGTCAACCTAAACGTCTATGTGTATCACTGATTTTCGATCGCTGTCCAGCAGATCCTTGAATATTTTCTCTTATAATCGTTTCTTCCCATATGCTCCAATATCCTCAATTAATAATAACAAAGAGGCGTAATTGCGGTGCAGATTTCCATCTTAATAAGTCTTCCTAGAGTTGAAAAACATTAGGGTTTTAAGCGAAACGTAATCTTCCTTCACTTCATCATGACAGGGAATCTCTCATGGTGATAAAGGGCGACTCACCATACTGGACGAAAGAATATGCAACATTACAACTCATTCGTGGTTTAGCATATCAGACAGTTGCCAATTTAGTCAGCCCGATTTGGTGGACGGATGTATGGCTGAACGAGGGCCTCGTGCAGTACTTGCGGTTGTACATTGAAAACCAAGTGATATTTCAGTTTTGCATTCTCAAAGAAACGAACTATCAGGACAAATATCACATTCACTTTATTCCAGATGTATCCAGAATGGGATTTGATCAACATGTTCGTAGCTGATACGAGTCTATCGAGGGATAGAAAGGACTGGCTGTCTTGGGAAATGAAAAAATTTGTGGATGAAAAATTTAAACTATCTTCGTGTGATTATATCAAGAGTGCAGCTGTAATGCATATGCTATCCAATACTGTTTCCCAAGAAGTGTTCCAAGAAGGTGTTCGTATTTACCTGAAGAAACAGTAAGCATCTATCGAAATCATGAGGAGACTTGGGCGAATGCCCAACACAAATGTATAATGATTATCTAAATTCCTTGGAATTGATAGCAAACAATAGTTATCTTTCCAGAATGTTTTATAATAGGCCTAAACAAGAAGCTTGGACTACAAGGAATGATTTTTGTGATGTATAAATAATTGCTGGTGGTATAAATGAAAGTCTTGTTGATATTATTTCCAGCCAATATGGAGCAGCATCACCAGATGACTTCTGGAGTGCTATACAAGAAGCTTACGATAAGGCGGAAAAAGAACCCAAAATTAATATAAAAGATATAATGGATTCCTGGACAAGCCAGACTGGCTATCCTATGGTGAAGGTAGTCAGAGATTATGAAGCCGGAACAGTGACCATTCATCACCCCAACAAGACCCCCAGTCAGCCGTCATCGAGATGGTTTATTCCAATCAATTATGCGATCAAATCTCATCCGAATTTCACATCGACTGTACCGACGCATTGGTTGAAGCCTGGTGATGGTCAGCTCGTCATCGATGGATTGAACAAGGATGATTGGATCATCGTGAATATCCAGCAGTCCGGTGAATAACTTCATTATCTATAGACCCAAAATGTGTACAGGTCTGCGTGAGCAAATGATGAAAGAAAATTACCGAAAAAATTCTGTAATAGAATTCGTTCTTATCCGCTTATTGTGCGAGAAATTGCCTTTCGTTTAGAAATAATTACCATGATTTTTAAATAATGCTTTTTTAATTTTGTTCTTATCATTTATATCATTCTTTGGCCCTGACTCTAAGGCTATTATGGAGTTGACTATGATGAGGCCAGTTGGGAGAAAATCATTCAATATTTGAATAGTGAGGACTTCACAAAAATTCACGTGCTGAATCGTGCACAATTCCTGTCAGACTTGTTTCATGGTGAAAACTATATGACACTCTTAAAGTCGACGTCATATCTTTCTCGTGAAACCGAATTAATTCCATGGAGATCCGGCAAATTGGCGCTTTCATACTTCAAGCATCATTTATCGGATGACGCGGAACTTCAGCAGAATTTAAATGTGAGTATTTGGACCTAAATTTGGCAAATCATTGGGGAATGTAATAAAAAAATATGTGGAAACATTTTCTGCGGATCAAGTATCAAACAATGCTGGATATTTTTTTCATTGTCACTGAGAATTATTCTCTCACTTCTCTCCGTATGGAGACACTCATATTCTTGAAATATTTCAGAAATATGTCCAACGTCTCATGAAACGAGTGTTCGAAGAAGTTGGCTTCGAGGATCGCCCCGCAGATTCCAACCTGGTGAAAAAGAAAAGGTCTGAACTGATGAATCTCGCCAGTCAATTCAATAATACTGAATGCTTGCAAGTGCAAGCAAAAAAAGCATTAGCTCATTTGGAAGGCAGGTGGGTATGATTGTATGGTCCGGCGCTTCTGATTCTGGTCACATTTTACGTGTAACGATGATTATAGAGGGGATCAGAGTCTCAATTATTGGCAAATTTGTTACGGAGCTGCGGATGAGAAAGTCGCATCCCTATTAGAGAAAAAAATTGAAGATGGAAATACTGAAGCGTACTTCAGTGCCCGAAGTTGTTCACGGAATACCACTTTCTACGAGAAGTATTTGAAAAAAATCGCAGCCAATGAGACTATTGCCAAAAATAATACACGACTGGCAATTATAGTTCTCGCTGAGAAAACTGTCGAAGGATGGGACTGGGGGATAAATTACTATATGCAAAATTTCGAACAGTTGTTGAAAGAGTGAGTAGCACTGCCACTGTGTTCAACCTCAGGTGAGTGATTCAATCATATTCGTTACATAATTTTATATTTTTTACAGTTATGGTCAAAGCGATATGACTTTCATGCTGAACCATTACATTAAGAAAACAGCGACTCCCCAACGATTGGATAAGGTACAAAATCTCAATGACTTTTCTTTCAGGGATCAATCTGAGATTAGTTAAATTGAAAAACGTTCTTTCAGATAACGGAATTTTTAAAGAACCACGAAAATCATTTGGGCGCCTGCGTCACTGAAGAAGTAGCCAAGAAAACCAAACAGTTTGAGTGGAGTAAAACGATGGCTCCGCTGATGAATGACTGGTTGAAAAAACAACTTGATTCGATGGCAGAGACCAGGAAGGCTTGAAGAATATAAATCACTTGAATGTAATGAGAGTAGTTTTGTCGATGTAGTACGTTGCTATGTTAATCTCATGACAGGGTGATTCTACATAGAGATCAATGAAAATAAATAACCATTGCTATCATTTCGTTTCTCACCTCAATCATTCCATGATCGCTGATAGTTCCCATAATGCTACTTAAGAAAGTTTTAATCCTAACTTATCTTGGATAGATAAATATATTAGATGGATAAGCCGATTCGTTCGCGCGAAAACTAATGGGCCTTCAATCAGACGTATGAGGAACGACTGAAGTTTTATTGAATTCTATTGTTTATTTTTCGTCTTCGGATTTCGATCTATCCGAGGATTGTTTCATGATCAAGTGACACCTTCAGGTCAATGTCCTTTTGATAATACTTGAGGCTAACAGTCAATCGAATAATTGCGCTCATGTTTTCCTGTACAGCAACGGAAGAGATAAGTTAGAACTTACACAGAAAAACAATCGTGAAAATATCCAATAATTTTGATGGCCTTCAGGTATTTCGACCGCAAATACTATTGAAAAACAGGATATCTCGAGATATCCCGGAGATAAATGATCGAAAAAATGAGTCTTGTCTAGAATAATGAAACAAAAGCAAAACACCGTTCTGTGATAAGAAAACACATACACGTTAGATAGATTTCTCTATTCAACTGTTCCATCTACCGCTTCATATCCTCGCTTAATCTCAAATAGAACGTCTCACGCTTGCGTTTCACTACGAGCAAAATTGATTAACCAACATTGATAAAATATGTTTGGAATTCTGGGAATAATCAATGATTACCTTAAGATCAGATGCTATGAGTTAGATAACACTCTGGCCACAATATTAATTAGAAGTATGCTTCCGATAACATATAATCTGTCGATGAACAAAAGGTGAACAGACACATTCTCTTCCCTCAGTATCATTTTCATTGATTTTTGAACAGCTCTCGAATTACATCGTTCTAGCAGAGTAAAAACTTGCCTAGCCTACGCTTCACTTCGCTCCAACCAACGTTTACATTAATGAATAATGCGGAATTGATTGAAATATATTAGTGAATTCTTCTATTGATAGGTTGTCAGCGCACAAAGCAGGTGAGTTATTGCATTCATTCAAATTTAATATGGCAAGTGCGGAGGTGAAGAAATGTCGTGAGAAATTCAGTGATAAATACTGCGGTTCAATTCCAACTGAAAAACTAAAGCGAACGATTAACGCGAGGATTAAGACAATTTTAAATCCATATTTATCTGTGCGCCTAGTTCGCTACCATCTTCATCCTATCTGATAACAATAATTCAGAGGGATTAAACATGACATGCGGCAGGTGATATGGTATTTTATTGATTTTTAGATAGTCAACGTTATTGAACATTATCAACGTCGTATTATAATTGTATCAGAAGTAACATAGAATTCATGAATCCACATTATTATCGCTGAGTGATAGAGTTCGCTACTCATGAGTTGAAAAGAACTGATGATGGTCTAGATGAAGTGATTCACGTTGTGTCTTCAAGGAAGATCGAATGTTAGTAGACGTTTGAAGTTTTACGGTGTTGACTCAAAATATCAAAGCCAACTTGTAACACAGTTTTTCAATTCTCACTATCAATTGATTTTTCGGCCCACTCCAGATCAGTTGATAATGAATTTTGTGATATATATTTAGGCAGTTGAGTAATGAAAAAGTGTAGCAGATCCATTAGTTGGAATTTTCTGGTCACACAGGATGGGCCTGCACCGGAAGAACTGGCTGCTGGTGCTTGTGCCGACATTGCTTCTTGCTAGTCTTCGAAATTGTATTGCGTATTCAAGTGAAGATTCAGTGGGTAACTACCTTCATCAGCGATTAATACAGATTAATGGAAACAATTCAATTGACGGCAAAGCAGTTAGTGATGATGAAACGCCCGACTATCGTTTGCCGACTTCTGTTGTACCTGACCATTACCAAATTCTAATTTCACCGTTTCTGGATGGAGCTGGATTCACCCTCCATGGATCTGTGGTGATTCAAGCGCGTGTGATTGCTGAAACAAACAGAATTGTGCTGCACATGGGAAATATCGATTTTATATCAGCAAGTGTAACGGAAGCGCAATCGAAGTTACCTGATGACACAGGTCGAAAATTTCCTGCTTTTGTTAACTCAAGTTATGAGAAGGTAACTGAGAAATTGTCACTTATTTTGGACAGTACAATTCCAAAGGATTCTGCTATTGTTATCGCTGTTCAGTACAGTGGGAGATTGATGGATAACATGATTGGATTTTACAAGAGCTCATATTTTGATAAGGAGGGAAATCTCAAGTAAGAATTTATTCTATATTCAAGATCAATAATTGACCTACAATTATCACCGCGATGACTTTTGGATATTTGATACGACAACAAGGAAATGAATAGTATTTTGTGTACACTGATAATGATATTTTTTATGATGAGTCTGTCTTAACTTGAAAATCGTTATCTGAAAATACAGAAGAAAAAATAACGGATACTTAGAAAAATAGTTATTTGCATACTCTATGAAAATCCCTGACTCTTAAATTCTATAAAATTTAACGGGTAGTGAGAATAAAAATTTAACGAGATCATAATTGTGATGTCTGGGAAATTCAAGATCAAAAATAAAAAAATCCAGGTTCTCGCCTGATATCCGGGGTAAAATTAATTGTCTATACAACTGGTCTCCATTTTTTAACTGATATTAACTTTTAAAGTTGATGAGGACACGCTGTATAACAAATTAGGAGAAGTTGCTTTATAGTCAAATAGCAAGTGTACCATAAGCGTATATAGTTCAATAATAAGTATACCATCGGATACAGTCGTATCCTGTACATTGACCTCGATTCCAATGTGTAAATTAAGAGATCAATTTACTAAACTTTCTCACTGATCAGCTGGCTAGCCGCTACACAATTCCAAACGACGCATGCACGACATGCATTCCCATGCTTCGATGAGCCACATTTCAAGGCCAAATTCAGCATTAGAATTTCGCATCAATCGTCGCTAAAAAGTTTAAGCAACATGCCGCTGAGTGGAAGCCAACCCACTGGGTAAATAATGGACATTCAAACTTACGAAATATCAATTCAGCGTAAATAACGAAGATTAATCTTTCAGAAATTTAATCTGGGACACTTATGAAACTAGTGTGCCAATGTCCACATATCTAGTGGCATTTGTGGTATCTAACTTTAGTTCAGTATCAAATACTCATGGAAATTTCAAGATTTGGACAAGACCTGAAGCCGTTGATCAGGCCAACTATGCTCTCGACATCGGACAGAAATCTATCGATTACTTCTCCAATTTATTCAATGAGAGTTACCAATTGAAAAAAATGGATATGGTTGCGGTTCCAGATTTTTCAGCAGGTGCAATGGAAAATTGGGGCCTAATCACTTACAGGGAATCACGATTACTGTACGATCCCAGAGAATCATCAGATGCTGCTCAACAGAGTGTGGCATCTGTAATTGTACATGAGTGTGCTCACATGTGGTTTGGCAACTTGGTAACTCCTGAGTTGTGGGGATACTTGTGGCTGAGCGAAGCATTTGCCAGATATTATCAGTACTTTGCAACCACGAAGGTATTATTACCCAAGTGAATACTCAAATGCCTCGAGTCAATCTCGAAACATATGATGATCATTGATTTCAGATGGAGCCGAGTTGGAAAATGGAACAGCAGTTTGTGGTGGAGCAACTTCAGGCAGTTTTTGGCACCGATTCCCTGGATTCTTCCAAGCCTTTGTCTCGACAAGTGGCGAGCCAGGAGGAAATAGGAACTATGGGAGACACTATCACGTATTCCAAGGGGGCGAGTATTGTTCGGATGATGGATCTGTCCTTCGGATCTTCTGAATTCAATTCTGGACTGCAGGAGTATTTGAAATCAAAGTAAAAAATCTGATGAATTTTTTCAGCAAACAAAAAATTATTTCAATGGTCCAAATTAATTAAAAAAATTATTTCATAGAATAATAAATTCTAATTTAGTTTTCATTTTTTCGGACAGTTTCTCTCAGCATTCCACTCAAATTATCGATAATTACAGATGAAATCCACGATTGAACGTTTGCTTAATGTTGATGATACGTGTTCGTTTGTTTGATTGATAGTAAATACGGTTCAACAACTCCTGATCACCTTTGGACTGCTCTCGCGAATAAAATAAACGCTACAAGCATTGGTCTCCTGGAACCATTAAAAAATGCTATGGATACCTGGACAAAACAGCCAGGATATCCTGTTGTACAAGTCACAGTGAGCAATGGATCATTATCACTAATTCAAAAACGCTTCTTCATTCGTAATCCGAAGAACACTGCCACCAGTGCTATATGGTCTGTTCCATTGACATGGACAACGCACAGTGAACGCAATTTCCAATCAACGAAACCCAAATATTGGTTTAAAACTGCAAACGCCACCATCGATGCAGGAAGTAAACCGGACGAATGGGTGATAGTTAACGTCCAGCAGAGCGGTATGTATAATAATAAGAATAATGTGGGTATTATTACAAGAATACTGATAATTAAATTCCCGATATTTCATCAGGATTCTATCGAGTTAATTATGACGAACGTGGCTGGTATCGTATTATTGGTGCGCTGAAAAGCGAGAACTTCGAGGAAATCCATGAAATTAATCGAGCGGCTCTCGTCGACGATTTATTAAATCTCGCGAGAGCTGGAGATTTAGACTATAAGATTGCACTCGATGGACTAGAGTATATAAAAAATGAAACTAATTATCTTCCATTTAAATCGTTTTTCAATGGCTTCGACTATCTTCATAAACGTTTTGCTGGTGGAGAACACCAACATTTTTTCAAGGTAATTGTTTTATTTTTGTAATCAACATTTTATCCACAAAAACAGAAATTAATTGCCAAACGCATCGGGTAATATATGAGTGCTTCTCTTACAGAATTTTACGCTCAATTTCATCTCGAAAATCCGTGAAAAAATGGGATTTGGAGACCAATCGACCGACGATCGATTAACAATTTTATTGCGAGCAGAGTTGAATAACTTGGCGTGCAAATTGGATGACGAATTATGCCTAAAAAAATCCCAGGAATACTTTGCATTATGGAGAAAGAATGCCTCAATGTATGAATATGAGATAATTTTTAATATTCAATCCTTACTGAGCTCGAATTGAAAATGAAAAAGGAACTTTGATATTTATTGTAGTATTCCAAAGAACCATAGAGCGACGATTTATTGTTCGGCAATGAGGCATGGAACATTTGAAGATTGGGAGGCGTTACATGATAAATACATTAATTCCAACTGTCCAACGGAGCAAGTGGTAATTTTGAATGCACTGGCATGTACACAAAATACGACCACTTTGGAAACGTAAGATCTGTTAGAGTCCTTTGACACTTTTGGAGAGACTAATTCCCTGTACTTTCAGGTATCTACTTTCCGCGATTACAGAGTATAAACAATCACGTATTCGCAAACAAGACAGTAGAACAATTTTCACTGCAGTTTCCAGTTCCAGTTTGGCTGGAGCTGAATATATTCTGGAATTTGTTAAAAAATACCACGTGAAAATGCATGAATAGTGAGTACTATACTGTCATTATCTATTTATTCTGCTGTCAACTGTAGTTGCTTTCTTATAATATTTGTTTCAGTCTATTTGACAATTCACTAGATATATAACAAACACATTTATTCTGGAATTTTTCTTTGAGACCAAAAGTCTTTTCTAGAATGTTAGGATTTGACAAATTCGTTGAGCTAATCTGTTTTATTTTTAATCAGTTTCCTCTTTAACATTAGTTTCGTATTCATTTCCTAGTTATGGGAACTATGATACGACCGCTAGTATCTTATCAGCAGCGTCTCAACGGTTTTCCACGAAGAATCTCGTGGATGTTTTTGAAAGTTTCGTAAAAGCAAGTGGTGATATCTCGGTATCAATTCACGAATCTCTACAGCAGTCACTTGAACTCGCAAAGTACGAACTGAGTTGGTACAATGAGAAATCTGTGGCCATCATTGACTGGATCACTGCGTACAATGAGAGGCAGAAGGGAGAGGGTCCCCCAGTAGAACAGAATAATTATCTATTACCAAAAAGCATTATTCCTCAAAGTTATGTCATTAAGGTCACACCTTATATTACGCCTGGGAACTTCACATTTGATGGATATGTTAACATCACCACTCGAGTCATCGAAAAAACTGATAAAGTCGTTTTTCATATCCATGAAATCAAGATCCACAGTATTATCCTGCGGGTGAATAGCGATGAGATTAAAATAAAAGCAACTAACGAGTTAAAAGAATATCAATTATTGGAACTGACGCTTGAGGAACCCTTAGCTACAGGGTCACCATTAATTATTGAAATTTCGTACACCGGAATTCTGAATACGATCATGAAAGGATTTTACAGGAGTTCCTACATCGATGCGAATAATAATACGAGGTTTGTAAATTTGTACGCTATTTTTTTATTATAAGAATTATAATTGAATGAGTTAGAGGAGTATTTCGCATCCTCGTGTGTCAGGGTGCTGAATTTTCCTTTAGTTCCCATTGAAAAGAAAATGATGTTTTCGACCAAGTTAATGAATCTGATTTTTATGAACCACTATATTCACATAAGGGAGAGCGCACCACTGGAACAGGGGGTTGAAGTAAAATAGTAGAAAAAACGCTACGCAAACTCGGACTTCGCTCCATTATCCGACTAACTCAATCCATTTCCATTAATATGCACTTGTCCTTTTTTCTCTCCGCGTTCTATTCAGAAATCCGCTTAAAACCACTGCCTCCCAACATCCATTGTCTGAAAAACGTTATCCAGCATTTTACTTTCCATAATTGCCGTGTACAAACTCACTCATCTGTTTTCACAAAACAGACCTGCGGTTTTTCTCCAACATCCAACTAATCAGAGTTAAATGAATATACACAGCAAAATAATAATTTTCATCATAAAATTTGCGAAGTATTTCTTAATGAACGCGGTAGAAATAATACCTAAATTCCTAAAAAAATTTATCTTAATAGCGTATTCCAAAAAATTAATTGCTTTTCCTATGGGCGATGTGTCTTCCTTTGCACGTCCTACTCAGAATGACATAAATGTGAGAGGACATGGGTAAAAATGATATCAAAGTTAAAATTGCACATATGAAACTGTATAGTATACCTTTACAGATGGTTGGCCGCAACTCATCTGGAACCCGTGGGCGCCAGGAAAATGTTCCCGTGTTTCGATGAACCCGCTCTGAAAGCCACATTCCGACTGAGCGTGAGTAGACCGCCAGGTTTTAAAGCTCTTAGCAATACACCACAAAGAATCGAGGTTGCCGAGTGAGTATAATAAATTTTACAATTTTTCAAAGCCCTAGCCTGAATAAAAATTGACCTTCTGCAAATTCATGACGGAAATTACTCCTCACTTTGCTCTATTTCCTTCCCATGTAAATTCCCATATTTTCCATAAAGTCTCCAAGGGGATAACGGCCGAGTGCTCAATGGGGCCAGAGAGATAAAGAAAAATCGAAAATATTTCCGGGCAAATGCAACTCGCGGCATTTATCCAACTGTGCAACTTTCTTCATATGAGCTAATACATTTTCGATCCCTTTGTTCTTGCAAAGCTGAAACAGTATAAAATAAAAATCTGCTTTTACCAGAAAAAGACGATGAATAACTCTTGGCGTAGCAAAGATATATTCGCATACCATAAACAATTATAATTCAATATTTAAAAATTATTTTCAGTGGCGATCGAATGTTGGTGACATTCGAGGACACCCCCATAATGTCAACATATTTATTGGCTCTAGTAGTGTCGGATTTCAGAAGTACTTACGACGTTTTACGGTACGAAGCTTGGGCTAGGCCGAACGCGATAGACCACGCAAAATATGCAGCTTCAGTGATATCTCCAGTAGTTGAATTTTTCGAAAAATCTCTCAAGATTCCGTATCAACTAAACAAGCTCGACATGGTTGCACTGCCAGACTTCAGTTCTGGTGCTATGGAAAATTGGGGTCTCATCACTTACCGGGAATCCAATATGCTTTATGATGATCAATATTCACCCATAACTTCCAAGCAGGCGATTATCAACGTAATTGCTCATGAAATAGCTCATCAGTGGTTTGGTAATCTCGTTAGTCCAGATTGGTGGAAATACCTGTGGCTCAGTGAAGGATTTGCACGGTACTATCAGTATCACACAACTGCTCAGGCAAGTTGTCGATAGATATTGACATCAATAAAGGTAGAATTAATTGATTGATTACATAATTCTCTTTTTATTGGTTTTTAGATTGAAACAACTTGGGGATTGGAGTCTCAATTTGTGGTTGAGCAGGTGCACTCGGCATTCGCAACTGATGGATTAACGTCTAGTCATCCTATGTCGCATGATGTTTACAGTCCAAGTGAGATTGCGGGGATTTTCGATACGATTTCCTATGGGAAAGCCGCTAGTGTTCTGAGGATGATGGAGAAGGTTTTTGGAACGGAAGTGTTTTACAGTTCTCTCCATGATTACCTTATTGCTAGGTCACTCTCCTCATCAGTTAACTACTTGCTATTTAACTTGAGCGATATTAATGATGTGTCATAATTTATTCATTTCAGGTCTTACGGAAGTGCAACACCCGCAGACCTCTTCGCAGCCTTCGAAAAAAATGTACAACAAAGTAACATTACCTTGGATGGTACTGTGCAATCAATTATGGAAAAGTGGACGAACCAGGCGGGGGTTCCAGTGCTGACTGTGAATATCGATACCAGCAATGTAATAATGTCTCAAGAACGTTTTCTGCTTAGTAATCCTGATAAAATTCCCACAAATCAAACTTGGCCGATTCCAATAACGTGGGCTTCTAAATCGAGTCCAAATTTTACGTCGACTACTCCTAGATTGTGGTTCAGCGAACCCCGTCGTATAGTTCCCCTGCCACACGGCGCTGGTGACTGGGTAATTCTCAATGTTCAACAAGCTGGTGAGTTAATTACGATAATTCATTTACCTGAACTGATCTTGAAATTAATTTATCGATCCCCATTAATTAATCTGGAAATAAACATGTCAAAAAGAGTTGAGAGGAAAATTTCTAACGTATCTCGCGAGTTGCCATTTCTTCCTTCGAAGATATTTTCCACCCGCACAAAAATTTATTGATATATCCTTCCAGGATACTACCGGGTAAATTATGATAATGTCTCCTGGACGCGGATAATAGAGGCCCTCAACAACCAATACGATCAAATTTCCGAAATAAATCGAGCCTCAATAATCGACGATCTCCTCAATCTCGCGCGTGCGGGCTACACAAATTATGTTACTGCGTTATCAGCCACTGAATATCTCACGCAAGAAACCAATTACATTCCTTGGAGGGCGGCCTTCAACGGTCTTTCCTATCTCACTAAAAAATTTACTGGTCGAGAGATCAACAGCTGGTACAAAAAACACATTCAAAAAATACTGTCACCGATTTATGAAAAACTGAGTTTCGATGAGCCAAAAAATGACAGCCACTACAACAAATTATTGAGAAGATACGTCGTAAATTGGGCATGTGCATTTGACCTTAAAGAGTGTACCAGTAATTCTACGAAGCTATTCGCTAACTGGAGGGCTAATGAAAAAGAATTGGTCCCTGTTAATCTCCGCAATACAATTTACTGCACCGCCATTAAACGTGGAACGACCGACGACTGGAATTTCCTGTGGGATAAATATAAGACTGCACCACTTGCCACTGAAAAAGTATTGATACTCGGTGCACTGGGATGCTCCGAGGATAAAGTATTATTGAAGAAACTATTGACGGCTGCAATAACTGAGGACTCACCCATTCGATTCCAAGATAGCACCAGCGTTTTTTCTGGTGTATACAGTTCAGGACATGCTGGAGCCGTTTTGACATTAGATTTTGTTAGGCAATATTACGTCGATATGTACAAGTACTATGGTAGCTACAGTCCCGTTGAGGCTATTTTAAGTGGAATTTCCTCTCAATTTTCCACGGAAGAACTTGTCGCAGAATTCGAGAAGTTTGTGAATGAATTCGAGGTGAAAATTCCCGAAATTCAGAGCTCGTTGAGGTCTTCATTGAAACGTGCAAAGCAAGAGCTCCAGTGGTACGATGATCGCAGCCCAGAAATTTTCGCCTGGTTGGGGGAACGCTACGACACCTACGACTATCGTCTTCCTACCACCATTGTACCAACTAACTACAATTTATCAATTCAGCCTTATTTCGAGGAACGTGATTTCACATTTGATGGAGAAGTTCAGATTACCATGAATGTACAGCGCAGCACTTCGATCATTGTTCTGCATACGAATGAATTGAATGTTAACGATGTTAAAGTTTATGGTGGTCCTGGTGAAATTCGAGAATATTATGTCACAAAATGGAACTCTGTGACGCATAAATTTACGATTTACTTGAAGACAACTTGCAGGGCTGGCTCTTCTCTCCGGATGAGTATGAAGTACTCGGGAGTATTGAACGACAATATGGTGGGATTCTACCGGAGCTCGTATCGGGATAACTTGGGAAACAAACGGTGAGTTTGAGGGAGGGCTTTCGCAGGGGGAGTTTTGAAAGGTTTATTTTTGTAGGTGGTTGGCTTCCACTCAGTTTGAGAAGGTGGGAGCTAGACAGGCTTTTCCGTGCTTTGATGAGCCGTCGTTCAAAGCGAAATTCACGATTAATATTGAGAGGGAGAATGAATATCACACGCTGAGTAATATGCCTTTGGCTAAGTCAATCCCATCGGAGTGAGTATTTTTGAGTTATGTCATTCGCTGGGTTTAATAGCGGAGATGGAGAAATGAGTAGATATTTATAGTAATTAATTCACATTCGTGCAGCGTTCAATCATGGATTAATTAATAGATTATTAGGGGAAGGAAAGTCAATGGGGGTTGATCTTTCTATATAAATAATTGTTTTGGAACTTTTGGCTGTGGATTTGAAAATCATTTTGACTGGGAAATTCTGAAATTGAAGGCGAAAGATGAAATTCTACTGGAGAGCTCTTTCCTAGCTCTCGCTGAACAGGTTTCCATGAGGATAAGTTTATTTCCCCCGGGATCTGAGAATATATTCATCAAAAATTCATTCCGCTTTAAATTGAGTTATTTAGTTGTTACATTTCACTACAGAAATTTATGTTTGTTCATTTTAATTTCTACTTTTTTTTCGTATAGAAAACAAAATAGAACATGGGACGGTTTTGAAGAATCTGTGCCAATGTCCACTTATCTTGTTGCCTTCGTTGTCTCCGATTTCAAATCCGTGACGATCAAAAATGGGAACTTCAGCGTCTGGGCACGGCCAAATGCAATTAATGATAGTCATTATGCACTGACGGTGGGAGAAAGATCTCTAAAGTTTTTGGAGAATTACACTGGAGTGGATTATCCCATCGGGAAAATGGATTTCGTTGCTGTCCCAGATTTCAATGGTGGAGCAATGGAAAATTGGGGACTGGTGACGTTTCGGTAAAATGTCATTCAATTATGATATCAGGCTTTATAAAACCTCTTTGAGTCCCACTCAATCATAACCCGTCATAAACGGAAACTTCTCTTCCCTTACGGACTTTTTCGATTTTGAAGTTTAAAAAATCATAAGCCGGTGGGAAATGATGAGCTGGAGAATAAAATATTTATGGAATATCCTTTAAATACCGCGTAACTTTACTCAATTGTTGTCAACACAGAAAGTCAGAATGAGAGAGGTCGATCTAATCTTTGGCTTGATTTAATAGGGAGTACGGCCTTCTAATTGACTCTGCAATGACGCGAACTTACTTCACGAGGTATTTGAGCATTCTAGTGAGTCACGAATTAACCCACATGTGGTTCGGAAATCTGGTGACTTGCGATTGGTGGTCTTACATTTGGCTGAACGAAGGATTCGCTCAATATTTCGAATGGCTCACTATAAACGCTGTTAGTATCTACATATTTTTGATTTCGTGACTCCAAAAAGTCGTGTCAACAAATTTCTATTGTTACTCCGAAGCTTTAACACGACTCGGAATTTTCAGTCCAGATTGAACACCTATTGTTCATGATTAGTGGAATACAATGTCGATCTCTGTTACAGAGTGAACCAAATTGGAATTTGATGGAGCAATTCATAACCCATGAGTTACAGAGAGCGTTATTAGATGATTCAGTCCCAACAATGCGGCCCATGAACAATAAAATGACGACCCCCTTCGACGAGGGAGAAGGATATGGTTCCATCGCCTACAGCAAATGTAAGTCAATACCACTATTACCGAAATTTGATTGATGATAATGAAGAGATTGCAATCAGTATACGCCGATGATTCTGTTTATCAGCTGCCAGTGTTATCCACATGATGCATCAGGCCTTTGGGGAGAAGATTTTCAGAGATGGTTTGCATTATTACTTGGACCAAAATAAATATAGCACGGGTACACCAGATAAATTGTGGACTGCACTTCAAAGAAGTGCTAATGCGAATGGTGGACTGAATAATATTAATCAGGATGTTGCCACTTTAATGAGTTCTTGGGCTAATCAAGCAGGGTATCCCGTAGTTCATGCCAGATTTGTTAATGGGAATCTCACTGTGAAGCAGGTAAGTCTCAACTTAATGAATACATGAATTTTAGATCCCATAAACACGTCATAAAGAATTCAATTAAGAACAGAGACAGAATGTCGTCAGGATTTCGAAGGTTTCGGTTCTCAAGTTAAAACTTTTGAAATTCGTGATTTGGAACTTTTGTACATCTGGAAGTAAAATGCTTGTTCACAATTCTTTCAAACGAATACCGTATATTTACAGATGCGTTTCTTACTAACGAAAGGCGACGCCAACGTCACTCAGACCTGGTGGATCCCGATTACCTTCCAAACCTCTGGACGCGGAGTATCCAATAACGGTCGTCCTGTATTTTGGTTCAGCGGAAAGAACAAAACCGTATCTCTACCAAAAACCGCAGACGAGTGGTTCCTGATCAATGTCGAGCAAAAAGGCTACTATCGGGTTAATTACGATCCCGAAAATTGGTCACGTATATTCGTAGCGTTGCATTCAGAAAATTTTGGAGGAATTCACGCAATCAACCGCGGTCAGATAATCAATGATCTCTTAAATCTTGCCCGGGCAGATGTCACCGACTACGATACTGCACTGAGAAGTACCCTATACCTCAAGAAGGAATTGCATAATTCACCTTGGGAAGCATTCTTCAGTGGTATCGCATTCCTGTCTGATCGCTTTGGGGGTCATGAGATTGATGAACTTTTCAAGAAGTACGTTCTGAGTCTCCTAGAGTTCTCATATCGAAAACTTGGCTTTTCGGAGATCAATAATGAGGGGATGCAGAATAAGCTGAGCAGAGAGTTGATATTGCACGCCGCCTGTAAATACAATCACGAAGACTGTATTGCTGAAGCTAAACGTCTTTTTGATCTCTGGAAAAATAATTTGAATAAACCAATCCCTGTGAATGCTAAGAAGGCGGTTTACTGCGCAGCTATGAAATGGGGTAATTATGAGGATTGGAAGTTCCTCTGGAATCAGTACCTCACCACCAACTTGGAGGCTGAGAAGGTAACAATTTTACAAGGACTAGGGTGCACCAGAAATCCAGAGGCAATCGATGAATACTTCAAAGCTGCATTATCGGAAAATGATTTGATACGCGATCAAAATATTAATACAGTTTACTCATCTGTATACTTAGCTGATAGTTACGGGGTTAATGTAACTCTCGAATATCTCATCAGCAATTATGATGCCATTCGTAAGGGACACGGTGGCTGGGGAACTGTAACTAATCTATTTAATGCAGTTGCATTGAGACTTTCAACGCAGGAGGGAATAGATAGACTGGAGAAGTTCATTAATGCAAAGTCAGGTGAACTTAAGCATATCTTGAGTTCCCTCAAAGCATCGCTGAATGAAGCGAAGAAGAATTGGGAGTGGTTCTTGATTCACGAGAGGCTTATCCAATTTTGGTTGATGAATCCGCCTGTTATAAAGCTCCCGGAAATATCAGGGGAAAATGGTAAGGACAATGCCAGTGGTATGCAACCTTTTGTGGGAGTGATAATTGGTGCTTGTGCCGCAGTTGTGGCGACTTCCGTATTTTTTCTTTGCATCATGACTATTTGTAAGTACCGTAAGAAGAAAGCTAATGATAGAACGTAGTCAATAATGTAATGATAGGTAAAAAAATATTTTTTGTATGAATGAAAACAAATTATTCCTGAAAGTTAATAAATCCAAGTTATATACACGTTGAATTTTTTCATATTAGAATTATATGGGATATTATTTAGGGATTTGTTCATATATGCTAATTTCTTTTTGAACGGAACCTAGCGCCTGCCTTTTCGATTTTGCGGTGTGTTCAGGAGCGTTCTACTAATATTAATACCAAGACAGGTAGGGTTGGTCGTATTTTCAGAAGAAACAAATTTTTTTGTCTTACCTTCACCAACATTTACAAAATCAGAATCCTAACTCTATCTTGAGTTCATTCAAGTCGCTGTTGACGCATTCAAGAGACTTGTTCAGTTTGATTAAAGTATTTACATGACATAACACTTCCGGATGAACGAAAATAAGTGGCAGACAATTTTTTTCGGTGGAGGGGAAGGTGATTGTTGGTTTAGTTGTCGCCATGATGACAACTTCCTTTTTTTTCATCACTCTATGAATATTTGTGAGAGCTGTAGGAAGCAGATCATAATAGAGTATAATAATTTCCTCTGTTGTAAATGAAGTGATAATTACTTTTCTGAGAAATTAACACAATTTTATTACTGGAAGATCAAAATCTCTTAGGATATCGTTGTATGAAAAAAATATATAAAATAACATTGTCTTCGGATGATTGAATGTAGTGAATGAATATTGTAAGTATTACGATAATTTCGAGTTAAGAAATGGACTTGAATATTTTTCAACACTGTAGAATACGTGGAACAGAGTAAAATGTTCAAAATAATAACTCTTCCATTTATAAAAATCCAGTATTGTGCGGTATTCAGACGACATTATCAATATGAGATTCAAAAATATTTTTCAAAAATTAGATCGACTATGAAAACATTAAAATTGAACGTTCAGAGATCATACTCGAACAAGTCAGAGAAATCAGCCAGTTCTGACAACAATTTAAATACTTACATCTAAAATGCTCTTAACATGATATTTACAAGTAGATACAAAAGGAAAAACATTCAATTTGACCTCTTACGAGCATTAGACACCAGCTTATCTGTGATTCCTCATTAATACCTATCAGAAGTCAAGCAAATAAAACACGCTCGACTTTAGTATTCTTATCAATTATTTGTTTGTCCTTTCGTTCGATAAAAATTTGATGGCTCAATTCAATTATTAATTAACACGTTCATTCACGCTTTATTTTTGAGGAGCCAGTCCCTGATTGTTGCGTAATTACGTTCTAACCATCTAATGTTGGCTTCGGCATGCTCTACTGATTGTTGGACAGCTCGCGTTGCGCTCCCCAATTCCTCACTGTGCTCTTGGGCGAATTCCAGCAACTAAAATTCGAGAGGAAAGAAACCCTCAAATTAACACTTTCATATTTTCCTCCAATAAAAATAAAATGTCTATAGATTATAAGAAGACTTATAACATTTCCATAGCTCCACTTCTTTAAAATAGGTTCACATGTGAAGACAATCGAGATTTTTTCCTATAAATTTTGCATCACGAAAAAATAGTCTTCCAAAAATCTCAAAAATCTTTTGCAATTAATTGCACAAAAATTAGAAAATACTTACGTCTTTAAGTTCATATTTCGTACTAATTTTCTTCGTCGCCGCTTTGACGATACTATTAATAGCTAGAAGGGAAGCTCCAGTGCTGCAACACAAAGTTAATCATAAAATTAGTAAAACAAAAAAAAATGTTGACAAACTAAAAAATATGAATCTCACTATTTCCTGAGTTTCGTCCAGTAATTCCGCAGGAAACTGAAGACAAGAGGCTGCCCAATAGGATTACCAGCAACAACGGCAAAAACACGTGGTGTATCTTGTTTCCTAATTCCGCTATTCTCAGTTGTTGCCCATTCAAGATAACGACTCAAGATCCACGGTTCACGTGTACAACCAAGTGCATACAACAGGAGATCCTTCTCCGTGCCAACATTTGTCTTAAGATATCTCTCCCACGCGAAATCCCATTCCGCCTGTCCCCCAGTACGAATAGCTGTGCAGTAAACAACGATCTTCAAGTTTGGTGATATGGGATTGTCGGTGTCGGGGCTCGGTGAATTACGCCAGCTTTGGAATTGTGAAATGGCATTTCTAACGCAATCATCGTGACCAAATGTGCATGCCCAAGTAAGAATCTCAATGCGCGCAAATACTGTTAACTGAGCATCTCCAGGGCTATCCTTGAATCCAATTTCACGATAAATATTTTCAAGAAGTCTAAGAACATAAACCCTGAAACGATCATAGCCCTGATACTTTGTGAGTATATTATCCAAGTAGCTCAGCGCTGTTAATGCCGATTTCCATGGAACATATTCGGTCTCATTAGCGAGGTACGAAGTCACGTCCAAGGCCGTTGTGTAATCCAATCTTCCAGCACGTGCCAAGTTCAAGGCATCATCAACCAGTTGGCCTCGATTTATGGTAGGAATATCTTTGAAATTTCCTCCATTCAAGTACTTTATAATCAACTGCCAGTTTGTCTTATCATAATTGACTCGGTAATATCCAGTCTCCAGAATATTGAAGATGACCCATTGATGGGAAGCGGCTCCTAAATTATCGAGGGTCACAGATTTCTCGGCCCTCATCCAATGGGACGGTTGGGTCTTTGCAAAGTCCTTCGACGCTTCCGTCGTGTAAGTTATTGGTACCCACCACAATGCATCAAATCCAGGGACATCAGCAGTATTATTCTGAATGAGAAAGCGATCCTGCGAGAGAAGCGCTCCACCTGTTTTGTAATTCCTGATTATCGTCACCACTGGAAAACCAGTTTGTAGCGTCCATGTATCCATAATCTGTTTAATGGTAACGTCATCCGGTAGAACTTTGTCTGTGTGTGCTTGCTTAGTCAGGGCTTCCCACAGATCATTCTGTTCAGCGCTTTGATAGGCTTTGGCATTCAAATAATTCGTCAATCCTTGTTTGAATACATCGGTCGTTAGAAAATGATCCATCATACGAATTATCGATGCACCCTTTCCGTACGAGATTCTGTCGAAAATTTCACCTATTTCATCGGGATGTCCCACTTCAATAGAAATGGGGTGGGAAGAAGCGAGAGCATCGAGGGTGAAAACATTCTGTAACTCGTGAATGATAAACTGGTCGAGAACTTTCCATTCAGGCTCCACCGAATCCATACCGATATATTCAACATAACTTGCAAAGCCCTCGTTTAACCAGAGATCAGTCCACCAACTTGGGGTTACCAAGTTGCCGAACCACTGGTGAGCTAATTCATGAGCAACTACCGTGGCAACACGTTGCTGGCTACTTTTCGTTGAAACGCCCTCTTGAAAGAGGAGGGCGGTTTCGCGATAAGTTATCAAGCCCCAATTCTCCATAGCACCCGCGGAAAAGTCGGGGAGTGCCACCATGTCGATCTTCGGCAGTGGGAATTTGATCTTGAAATAGTCCTCGTAGTACTGGAGAATTCGTGGACCAATGTCTAGACAGTAGCGAGACTGATTAATTGCTTCTTGACGCGCCCAAACGCCAAATTTGCTGTTTGGCGAATTCAGGACTTCAAAGTCAGATACGATAAATGCGACTAAATAGGTTGACATCGGGACGGAGCGTTCGTAATGGTCCCAAACGTATGTTGGCATTTCCTTGCTGCAAATTGGAAGGGCGGTTTACGGATAATTGTTTTGGTGAATGACATCTCATGCCAATTACAGATTCCAATAGGAATGTATTAATTCACTAGTGCTATTGATCGCTTATTCACTGTAGTTGATTTCATTTTTCCTGCGTCTAGGAGAATCTGTTTGCACACAATTTTTTCAAATATCGCACATCAAATTCTCCTCAATATTTACTCAGAAAAAATGTGGAACTCGATTTGGAAAATTTGAAAATATCAACCAGTGGCAGTGAGATGGAGGAGTGAATATACTTACGCTGGCTCCGATTCGCCTTTCTTCGGCATATTAGATATAGATGTCATATTCTTTGGCCTAGCAATGCTGATTTGAAATTTGGCCTTGAGGGCTGGCTCATCGAAGCAAGGAAAGGCGCGTCGTGCATCAGTCGCTTGGAACTGCGTTGCCGCTATCCATCTATAATGCATAAACCACCGAAAACTTTATAGCAAACACGAAACGCATCCTGTACACGTGTTACCCTTTCTCTGTTGGGACTTTACTTTGACGGTAACGGGGTAAAGATTACTTTGAGGTGAAAATCCCTAGAGACGCATGAAAACACCCCGCTCCACCCTCCCATCTAGCTTCGTCTGCTCTTGATTCCGAGGATATATATCTCCAGCTGGAGGTTAATGGAGCATAAAAGGGGTGAAGACAGACGTGATTAATATTTCATCACATTAAATAATTCGGTTTGTGGGTGAAGGCTGAGGAAGTTGTTTTCGAAGGATGCTGAATAATGGTAATTTCGAGGTGTCAGGGTAATTCTTGCTCCGCATGCACTCAAAAAATAATTTCTAATTCCTGATTACAATTCATGAAATATTCACTCATTTCCACGGACTTCTTTCAACAATTGAAATAAATAATTGCATAGAGTTCAAAAATTTGGGATGAAATGAAACTCAAATGGAAGCTCCGCTCGAATGTTCAACTACAAAGTTAAAAAAACTTTTTAGTCGAGAAGAAGTAGTCAAAGGTTCGGATTATCCCTCACAACCTTCGGATTCTTGAATTAAGATCGTCTTGCCTCTGAGTTGGAATTTTTTTCTGTTCTGTAATACATCTAGTGACGTTTATAAATCCTTCGTTCCTCAGAGTATATGACTGCGCACCTTGACTACCAGGAATGTTTAATTATTTCAGAGTTTTATGGATTTTAAATGTTAGTTTGTGGACGCATAAGTTTGTGGTTTAAGTAGTTTTCCCACTGGTAAGTAGATCTATTATTTCAACCGACTGCAGAAGGGATTTGAATAATGGGAGAAATATCCAGATATTTTTTTTAACCGCACCAGAAACGCTGTCTTTCCTTGAAATACTAGTGGAGATTTAAATACTGATTTGTCATTATTTTTCCTCTAAAAACCAAATCGACCATTAAACAGTAAAGACATATGAATTCATATGTAATTTTTTGGAAATCATTTGTGTTCTTCGATCATTTTCCATGGTCGTATAATATTCTGATTTTCTACTCAGGTATTAAATGACTTTTCTTCAAAACTGACCCTATTTTACTCTCAGTACAATGTCCTCGAGAATCACGCATTTCTCAGAATCATTAACTTGACTCTGGAAACTAACAACTTTTTTCCCGGTGGATTTTCCTACCTCGTTTGATTGCCAACTGTGTAGGAACTGCGGTAAAATCCTTGAAGGTAATCGTTGAGCGAGCCGACGAATTTCAAACTCACAATGTACTGTTGACCGGCTTTGAGGATTTCCCCAGTTTTTAGGATATAGAATTCTCGGGCAGTGTCATTGGACTGATCCAATATCT
Organism: Diachasmimorpha longicaudata; assembly: GCF_034640455.1. Lineage (NCBI taxonomy): Eukaryota > Metazoa > Arthropoda > Insecta > Hymenoptera > Braconidae > Diachasmimorpha > Diachasmimorpha longicaudata. Next base: position 12,585,164 of record NC_087225.1, read on the forward strand.
TGAACCACTTTGATATCGTGCTGTTCGGATAGACTTGTTTCAGGGTAGTTTCTTTTTGCAGAATCTTCATGTCTGCTGCATGAAGAGTTATGTTCTTCGTGTCCTTCGTAACGTTCATCAGTATCGATACCTGTAGAATGCAAATGACGAGATGAGAATACCTAATCATTAGTTGTTACATGAAGGAAAGATTGATTGCAGTTGATGATTCTCGTGATAATATTTTTCAAGTTGGCGTATACGGAAAGGAAAATCAGATAATTGGAGTCCCAGCGAAATATATGTATATGATGATATGCGATAATTGCAGTTGTCTCTTTAGCTGTTATAAATCAATTGAAAATTCCCCAATAAATTTAGTTCATTTGAGTACTTTTTCAATAGAAGAACTAGAAGAGAAGGAAGTTCATACATTCCTCAGGTGCTGGCGCGGAATGGATATATTTTTCATAGATAAAACACTTTAATGGGTAATGTTTATAGATATTTATGGTGCACGGAACACAGATACTCTAGTTCAAGGAAAAACACTCAAACATTATTCTTCATAATCTTCTTTGAAATGTCTTTTGAACATATCCACCGAATAATATGCCAATTCCTCAAACTATTAACTTTATCAGAAGAGAAACAAACGTGACTGAGACAAATGTAAATATAAACGTCACGTAACGATAAAATATCAGAACATGTTTTTCGCAGTATCCAATTTCCTGTGAAAATATATCCCAGATAATTTTCCCAAAAGTGGTGCCTTTCAGAGACATTTTCAAAACTTCATTAATAGATCATGAGAATTAATAGAAATTAACAAACCTCTCCATTGAACGTGAAATTTCCCTCCCAAATGAATGGCATCAATTTGATATCATAAGAATCAGGCACAACTGATCTCGGCAATCTGACATCAATTCTCTTCTTATTGGTCCCAGCTATTGCGAATGAGTGCGCTGATTTCAGGAGTGCACTGCCCTCAAAACCATTCATACTCCTTCCTGTTCTACCATCAATGCATGGTGCAAAATGATAAACGAGTAGTCCAGTAGCAACTATGCCAATGATAAATAGTGCACTGGCTAAAAATGCACCGCATCTTGAGATCGTGTAGACACGTTCACGACCGAATGTCGTTGGTGGGTCCATCACACCCAACACCTCACTGGATTGTGTCATATCATGCGGAAACCTGTTGAAATATCAAAGGGAAAACAATATTGAAATGCGTTTATAACCAGCCTCGCGATAAAAACGGCTTGTGAGGGGCAAATCATCACGTAGAAAACAATATAACAGGAAATTCAATGTATTTTATATGGAAACCACTCGGATTGCTTCTTGGATTTAATGATATTAATTTTCCTGTGTAAAAGACACGGCATAAATTTTCCTAATAATCTTTAAATAAAAAATGCATCGGAGAGAAGAGTCATCTGCAAGAAATTCTATGGAATGAAAAATGAAAAGAATTCTTGCCAATTAAGTAGTTATGAACAACCAGACAAATTTCCAATAGGATTTGCGAAATAAAAACAAATTCTTTCCACTAAATTGCAACAGAAAAAATTTACAATTTTGTAGATTTATCCTTGAACCCTTCTCGTTCGTGTCTGATTAGTACAACTTGTTCTGTGACATAACAGTCGTCTCATAAATATTTAATTCGCTTTCGTTCTCTAACTCGCCGTGAATTTCAAAAACCAATAAAACGAGACAATTATTCGGCAAACGATAATCATCCGTTATTTCAAGGAATTAGTGTGCACATTCTGAAGGATTATGTCAAGGACTCAACGAGCCAACGTACTCAATTCAACAGAAAACCGACAACACGCGTCAGTTGGTGTTAACTCGTATCTCTATCTTTTTCTCAAACACCAGCCGTAACGATTGAATTAACCAATCTTGGGGCACGTAATTACAATGAGTCGAGTGATGCTGATCGCAGACAACTATTACAAACTAGTCTGAGAGTTTCTCTCACTTGTGTTAACAGAATGGTACACAGTGGCACGATAAAATAATTTTCAAACTTGCAATTAAACGCGAAAAAGATAAATAATCCTCCTCGATATAACATTTGATACTGAGCAAATCCTCGCTATTAATTCCCATCTTTTAGTCCATTCTTTCGATAACAAACATTTCAAAACGATAGTCTATGTGTAAAAATAGGTATTTTATCTATTTCAACTCTGAAAATACATAATTTTGAATATCCATATGACAAGTTCCAAATTTATTTACGGGAGTCGCAGAAAAATTTCTCAATCTTCAATTTTTTAAAGAATACTATTCTTTGAACTATTCTTTCACTAAAGATTATCAAATTTGTTCACTCAAGTGACCTATATTTTCTCAGTGGATTGATGATAAAAGCCCCAGTCTCTTATAGCCGACAACAGTGACAAACCCTCTCCAAGGAATCGACAATGAAAACCAGGAAAATCGATGGCTCAAGGGGGAGAAAAATACTGACGTTGGATTAATCGGTTTAATGGGGCATTGGCGACGCTTCGACGGATAATACCAGTGTTCTATCAATATATTTATGGCAAGTTAGAGTGGGAAAACATCTCCGGTTCATATCATGTCGGTTATACTCACAGCAGGTAAAAATATCGCATAAAGTCCTGAATTTTAAACACTCCAGAAATTCCCCAGCATTTATAATTAATTCCCTCCTAGGAATAAAACATTAACTCCAACGAGTTATTCACGCCATCAAAAAACGGATCGTTCGTCCTCGCATAAAGGAACAAAATTTTCCGAGAAAACTCTTGATTAATTAAAACCGATCAATCCGAGAAATAAAGAAACGATGTTCTCTGCTAATTGCAGAGACGGCTGAGCCATCAATTATTTTAAATTCATACCGCCGAACGCATTAACCGTTTCAATTGAACTCACCGCACTCCACCAAGGCCGATATCAACAGCGAAACCAGTTTTATCGTTCCAATGGGATTATTTTTTTTTGTCTCCTATAAAATCCCGAGGGAGAGAAGATAAAACTATTGGCAGAAGAATCGAGACACTGTTACCGCGTGAACACCTCCACTCAGCCGGACGGTTACGGCTGAACTGTGACACTGAGACACCTCTCAACGTGGAGGCATACAAGCTCCTTCGGCTTCACACCATTTCCTGGCTTGTTGGTAGCCTCACTTCCCCTTCCCCTCGGACCAATCACGAGGATATTTACCGGTATCTAATAAACTCATGACGGAACGTCTTCACCATTGAATATCCAATGAATATCAATCGTTCCGAGATTTTCTATCATCGAACGATGAATTAATGCGACGATATTATTATTTTTGTCTGGAGTACTTGTAGGGATCAACAGGAATGGATTTTAGGATAGAACGAGAGAGATGAGGTTTTTATAATGAAGACAAAACTGTAAATAAATTTCCACTGAAATTTTCCATGAGGTCCCAGGAAAATCGTGATGACTAATATGCGATTAAAATCAATTTGATGGTCTGTTTATGAAAAATTCCGACGACCTATCAAAGGACTAATTAAGAGATGATCGATTGGTTCTGAACGATTTCAGCTGAGTGACGGCCCACAAACTTGAATGAACCTGGTATCAAAATTGATGAATGGCTCTGAGCTGCTAAACACCGTGACAATTGGGGCCATGGAGTATTTACCGGTGTCCAGTCAACACACAGAAGAAAAGTTTCTAGTTTCTCGAACCAGGTTAGTCAATTTACGAATGTCATAGCTCTTAATGGAATTGTACGAAGAATGAGAAACTCGTACTTGATTTCAGGAATAAATCTGTAAAATTTCGCCCCAAAATCCTACTTATTTCAACAGAGAAGTGTTCTTAAATCAAGAACAGTTGGGCTATTAAATTAAGTATATTTACGTTCTTCAGTTCTGAACATACGGAAGAAATTAAATTGTGGGGTAATTGAACATTAAGTAACTCAAGATGTCAGATGATCGTACGTTTACTGTATTGATTTTATAGTGACTAATTAGTCTTATTACAATATTAACATATTTCGGGGATCGAAACGCGAAGAAAAATCCTCGTATCCACATTTCCATTGAATAAACACCACATAATGAGGAGTAATAATGATCATATTAATTAACAAGCTTTAAAGGCACCTGAATAAACCTTATTATAGCCTTGAGAGTGCGGCCTCGTCGATACACTGGATAAAAGTCAATCGAAGTGCCTCTATCATAAAATTATTGAGAAGGAAAAGGGGGAGTTGGTCTATCTGATGTTACGAATAGAGATTTCGTTCGGGAATTTCAAGAGCATCACACGTACATCGAATAACTTTCACTCGTCGCCTCCGTTTGAAATGCTCACTCACCCGAATATATAATACTCACTTCGATGGGAAGCACGTAGGTCTCGGATGTGTGCAAACAAGAGAACTCCCAGTGAAATCGATGCCCACCGTACACAAACGCATGGTACGAGGGTACTATGGGGTGAGGGAAACGAGAGGATTTGCTATTGAAAGAGACCCTTTTGAGGTGACTCGATAATCGTTTAAACGTTACAAAACAATGCAAGCAATCTAGGGAGGGTTATCACGGTGAGGGGAAAAAGTATTGATGGATATCGACAGGAGTCTTGGGACCATTGGAGGGATGTATTGAGATTGATGGAGGGCTGCAGGGGCTGCAGAGCTTCAAGTACTGGGAAAATATAGTCCAGTATGAGGATAAATTTACTTGTGATGACCCCATAAATAGCTGGGAGACTATAAATTTTTTATTTTGAATTATGGAAATGATTTTCCGAAGTATATCAGCAATTTATTAAGCAAGCGATATAAGGGAGCATAAAAAAATTCTCCAATCCCTATTGGATTTAAAAATATTTATTCTATAGATAGTGGATTCAGTCCCACCGTTGAGAGAAATTTCATCTTAATTTTTCGTCTCGATTGTGACCTTTTTGTTGGAAAAGTCAAAAGCTGGATTTTTTTGTCTAGTGATTACGGTGCATTATTCTAAAACCCTAAGACGCAGGGTGTAACTTTTTAATGAGACTTCCCATTGATGAATCACAATATGAAGATCTCCTGTTCACTGCATCGTGAGCGATCAATAAACGATGACTTGAACCGGATGTCCTATGAAATCATGGAACCAATAAAACCACAAAGACCGCTCTGAACTCTCTGCGTCATCGTTTTAACATCTCAGCAACAATTTGTGCGTGCAACGATGCGAGTCACTAAAATAATCACCACATTTTGCCTGAGTCACGAAGGAGTACATGCCGAGGACTCACCCACTTGCTTTAGAGTAAAATTCAATGAACGTCACCGGCAATGTGTCTTAGCTTTTCCCTTCCATCGTCTCCAGTTCCTCCACCACTCCAGGCACTCCTCTCACTCGGTACCATCGCCGTTGGTGTCTTTGAATATCTAATAGACCGAAAGTGCATGCGCCTCGACAGGTCGTCAGACTCGACGACGACACAGTGGCTTCTTAAATTTGCATCCCTCTCCCTCGATTGAGAATGTCTAAAGTTCTTGTACGCTTTTTTTTTCGGGGGTGGCGGGATGGGGATAAATCTTTTGTTCTGGCTGGGGGTTCAGTGCTTTTCATCCGTGGTAGATGTATTTTCGACGAGACACTCAAAATTTAATTATTCCTAGACAAGGTGGAAAGAGAAATGGAATCTCATGGGGGCATTCTATTTCTTTTGTTCACCCTTTATCTCTTTCATTTAAATGAGTTTTTCTTTTTGTCTTTGTGGCTATGCGGAGTCGCGTTGGAGGTACTCATTTATGCTCCTCATGGGCGTTTCACGGTCGACAATTTAACGCAACGGTGAATACTCATCTTTTTCATTCCCACTGATGCCTCATTGTTAAATATTCTACATCTCCCACGTTCATATTTCTATGGTTTATTTCACTCAGCTGATAGTTCCGGGGAGGGGGGATTATTAATGAAGTTTCGCTGAAGATTCTAGTTGCATAAATTCAGCGAGTTGTCGAAGACCTTTAGTTCGTTTTAGGTTTTTTTATCGAGCGCGATAAATTTTCAGGGAGATGAAGATTAAATGGGGGAGAACGCGGACCAAACTGGCGGGTTTAATAAAAGATATCGTGTTTCGGTGATACTGTTGGAGTCACGCGATCACCGTGGGGATTCTTCCACTTGTAAAATTGACGACACGTGCCCGACAAACGCAATGATGAATTGTGATGGGAATGTTTGGATGAAATTTCAAGGGCCGCCGACATCAGGAGCGTCATGCGATGAGGATAATGGTATGCAGTTGTGTGAGGGAGAGCAAAATTGATTTTATCCTCTGGATTTTGGGTGCAGGGACGAAAGAAAATGGAATGTCGTGAGTTAGTCGAGAAAAGAAATGTAGAAGAAAACACAATTTTTTTCATTTAACTCGCTCAGCAGATCTTTATGCCACGATTTTGACACAATCGAGAAAAAAAATTCGGTGTGTCAAGAATATTTATCAACTACAAAAGGAGTTACGCTAGTTAGAATTTTAATACGCAAAAATTTTGTTGGTTTGCAAATATATCGGATATTGAACCCTGATATGATATTGTATTCCTGTAGGGAGTTTCGCAGCGAATATTATTCATATCTTCGAATATCAAAATTCGCAATGTGAAATTACAGGACACAGAGAGTCTTGGAAATCCGGAAGGGACGTGTCATTCGATCTCAATAGGTGGATCACCTCCCCATTCCTCTTTAACCTCCCTCACCCCCTCAGTCCCTCTGTCGTTTCCCTTTATATGCCTCTCTGTGCGCGGAACTGCAAGAGACAGCTAGGATTACCCCATTGTGGTGTACCCTTACAAGAACAGGATATACCATCATCCACCATCGGTTGCTGCAACTATATCCAACCGGGTACATGGTGTGTCCCCGGAGGTGCTTTTGCCTAGTACGGGTGTACCAAGCCGTGGAATGCCGGTAGGTAGGTACAACTCTATGGAGATTCTCAGCAGGCCAAGGGCTTCGTTCACTTCTCCAACATTGTTGAGAGAAAATTATATAGATGCGTCTCTCCTACCCTCACTCGCACTAATAGTGTACATGAGAATTTACTTCGGTGTGAGGCATTCACGACTTTACAGAGTAGACTCACTACATCATCAACTTCATTTCAATGTTTATTTTCTTTTTTGTTTAGAGATGGTTTGAGGGTTTCTACTCGCGCAGGAGAAACTCATTTTTTGAGGAAAATCCAGGGCTCTGGTGGAGTGGAAATTGTTTGCTAGAAGCGAGTGGTAAGAAAAATTTGGAATTGTAACGCTGTGAATTGAATTTTGAAAACTTTTTAACTCAGGATTACCCTGTAGTTTTTTTTAAATGTCGGATATGTGCCAAAGATACAACCGTTTAATGTATTTCGGTAGCTGATAATCCTATTTCAACATCTCGAAGACCTCCAATTATTTCGGAAATTTTTTCTATTCGAATAGCACCATTTTATTAAATTTTTAGTTGAAAATTCTGCTTTTTAAAATAGATGGAAATAGTCGGAGACCTTTAGAATTGTTTTCCAACGTTTAATTTTTCCTCTGGTCAACATTTTTCCGGGTTAAAATTCAATATGAATAGTTCCAGTGCTACGAAATATTTAATTAAATTTTTGGAATTGAGAGAATAGCATTCTGCGCATATAAAATGTTTGATTGAATTGTTTACGACCGCAGAATTTAGCGAGTAGAATACACGATTCATCTGACATTGAAGGGGATATGGAGTATCTTTTGCGATCAATGACCATAAAAATGATTCCACAAACAACGTCACTGGGTCGCAATAATGGTAATCAATTAATTAATTTTCCAAATTGGGATAATTCACCTTAATTGACACAGTTAATGGCTGAAAACTTTAAAATTATGTTTTTAATCTTTTTTATAGAAAACTTAATTTGAGGAAGAGATTGGCTTCATTGCAGCTTTCGTAAATGAAACGACAGTTACAATTTCAGGAAAAGAAACATCTCGAGGAAATAAATCCATGAAAGGGTGGGCATAATAAACTTCAGTGACAAGGGTCAGCCTTTTTGAAGGAGGAGGAGGCAAATACTTTTCTCAAGAGCTGCTCCAGTATCTCCTCTCTATTTTATGAGTTTATGGAATTTTCATTTGGCAAAAGGCCTGAACAGTGACTGGAAGAATCGTCAGAAGAAATCTTCCCACTCGTCAATTCCAAATAATTTCCTCTCTGAATCTCATATCCCAAGAAAATTGCAATTCCCCTACCTTCGTTGAATGATTTTCTCTATTTTCCGAGAGATTGATGAAGTGTCGGCTCAGGGCAATTGTCATTATCCACTTGGATGGTTCCATTCTCACCCCACATACTCCACTACCTTGGCGTGTACGCGCCTCGAAACGCTCGTAAAAGTAAATCGCGCAATCAATGTAACAAGTGCCATTGGCAGTTCCAGTACTCGGACAAATACCGTAATTTCCTATTCTCCGTGCAGGAACAAACAAACAAATTACCATCATTTTTCCCCTGCCCTTTGTTGTTCACGTAATTAATTTTCAGAATTTAATTAATAAAGTTGTTGAAGTTCATTAAAAAGTCTGGGTCGTTTCTAGTTATAACGTTGCTTTTTTTTCATCCCCCTGATGAGTGGAAGAGAGTTAGACAAAAAAAAGTTACACACTCAGGTGAGGAAGGGAATGAGTTCGCTCGATAATCTCGAATGGTGTTTATCCTTTTCTTTTTTAACTTGTGCTTGATTTTTGTTTTGTTCTTATTTCAACTGGGATCAGAAAGTTCAGGGCTGTGATGGACGGGGTGCAGAGGGGATCGGTGTGTAGTTGAATGGAGGGGCCAGCTGTACTGGACGTTTGCCTTGTGGAAAGGGCGGATCGATCTGGAATCCACTTAAGCATATTGGATCATTCACCGGGCGGCACTCCCGCGCTCTCCTCAAACTCACCCCACCTGATGGATACGATTTTTTCTCGTTAAAAATCCAATCTTTCGCTGCCACTTGGCCATGCAAACGTCGCTGTAAAATCACACTGCAGCAGCCAGTGAATATTCTTTCGTATAAATTCTGACAATCGGATTTTTTTTCATATAGTTTTATTATTCAGTGGAATGAACGCGACACACCGGCGACGGAATATGTGGTGAGGTGTGGAATGTCAAGGATGTGATTTTTTATTTGTTTTCGGGAAAATTTCATTGGCATTGATTTTCACATTTATGGAATGTCGGGTTTATGCTGCCATTGAGTTCCGCTCACTGCATGCGAGATAATCAGAATATTGAGTGATTTTGACAATTGACAAGGTACGAAGCCAGAACTTTTTTGCGTAAAATTCATTACTAATATTTGCCAAGTGATTTTGTTGTTTAAATGAATTATTTGCCTCATAACGTGTGGAGAGGTGTAGCTAGAATGGATATTTACCTTCCAAAAGTTATACTAATTACAAAAATTATAAGTTGTAAAATTCTAATTCCCAATATTATGAACAAACTCTTATCGATTTACGTATCGATCACGTGTCATCAAAATGATGGAAAGAAAATACACATGAGCAGGAAATGCGGTGCTCCTTATCTTGAAATGAAAAATAAATACTGTAAAATGTAGATATCCCATTGCAGTCAAAAATAATAAACAAAATTTTTACCACAATACTGGGTACTACATTTGTGCAAATAATCGAGTGTTTAAAATTAAAATTTTTCTTGTTAATTGGGAATAAATGTAGATATGTCGCGTTTAAAATGTTTTCATTGAGATCTGATGGTGCTATTTTAGAGATATTCATTTTTCTTCTGAATTTGAGTTTACACCATAGGCTTCCGGTAGTCTTTTTTTAAATTTTAAATTCCTAGACTGGCTCTGAATTTATCATATTGTCGGCTCTTTTGGTATTCATATCAGCTCCGTCCATGTCGCAAAGCCATGCTGATAGGGCTAAATATGTACGCCTACTACTGTTGCTTGCATTTTATTTGATACCTTAATGCAATAAAATTAAATATTTGCCTTATAATGGAAGGTATCAAATGGGCGTGTAGATGCTTATCGACCAACTCATTAATATATGAGTGTAGTCAAAGAGATTTAAATTCATTAGCCGTCACCTCCCTGCAATTATGGAATTAATCAATAAGCTGAACTCAATAGGCATGAAATGTACACAATATCTGTTTACAACAGGGACAAATATACAAACCACTCGTAAATTGTAACATTTTGCAAATTTTCGTGGTTTTGCAATCCATGCCAACAGTAGGATCCACATCGTAAATTTTACTAGCGTTTTTCTGCTGCTCTTTTGAATTTTATTTGATATCGTAATGCGACGAAAATTGAAAGTTTGCTTTATGGAGGGCGGTACCGAATGGAAAGAGCGATTGTTCCTCTGCACCTACACGAACATCCTTATTAGTATGAATCAATTCAAAGCGGATTCATTATCCGTGCATTATCCGTTGCCGAGTCACAGTTTTTTAATTAATTCATTAATTAGGAGCCGGGATTGTTGCTAAACTCTATCTTTCATTAAGGCTTTTAGATTTTTCGCTGATCTGAAAGATTATTATATGCACCTCCCCTATGCAATTTAATATTACATTACAAAAAAAAATTTGTCACAATTTTAATTATGAGAGGGAAATGAAGATGGAAAATATTTTGTAAGCCCATTCTTTCATATCCTGCCAAAATCAGAATTTTCACAGAGCCCTTTCATTGTAGTAGTCTACGAAAAATTCACCGAACGAAAAAAAAATATAGAAGGTAAATGCTACTAGACCAGGATGATGATGAGTCTACCCTCATCCTGCGTCTAGAATTGACAAGTTTTTCCACGTCGCATAATAATCATCATTTAGCATATGTCCGTCGTCAAGCACCCAACAGTTCATTGAACTCAAAAACTGAAAGGTGAAAGGCCCGTATTAAAATTCCTCTGATTAATCAGTCAACTCTTACATATAAATAACCTGTAAATGTTCCACTTCGTCCAACGAGAATTCTATCTGCGAAGCGAGCTGTCTTGATAACTCAACTTTATTTTTTCCCGCCTGGGGCTTCATAATTGCCCGTTAAGAAATAAATTGACGCTTCAACCGTGTAATAAAAATAAGGAACTTTCGTCGAACGGCTTCCAAGTCTATTGCTTCCTGGAGGGATGAACCAACACGTAGAGGAAAATTCAATAGAGCAATCTAGGGCACTCGCTAGGGACTCTATCGTATTTTTATTAACATCTCTTCACGTGCAAATTCAATAGATTTTTCTGTTTTTATATGATACCCGAATTGTTCTATCGAGCTTTTGTGTTAACAAAGTTATAAGCAAAAATGTTTCTCACTTCTTCTCGTTTCTCAGGGTTTCCATTATAGAATACCGTAAGATGCTTCGACAAACTCGTTTTGCAACGAGAATTTCTATAAAAATCCATGGGTTCGTAATTTTTTTTGTATTAAAATTTTTAATGCAATAAAAACAACCGCTAAAGTTAATTTATGGAGAATGTATGGCGTGGAATGCCTGTCAGAAATATCTCAATAGAATATAAAATGTTACTCTTCGGCGGATATTTTTCTATTAAATGTTAAATCAAATGTATGCAGCGAAATTGTGGGGAGAATTTACCCAATTAATACCCGAAATTCACCAATTGCCTGTTGAAATTCTTGAAACATATTTTACCTCGTCCTATGCGCTGATCCCAACCGAAACTTTTGTATATTTAAAAAAAAATAGAACAAGTAGTAGTGTCAAGTGGTGACTTATTTATGAGTCACTGCAAATCGAATCTGTGTTTATATTTATCGTAAAATCCCAAGCGAGGAATGACCATCGTGAATATATCTGGCAACGACACCTGCAGATTACCTCGGATCCAATCCCTTCAACGAATCCTCCTGGAGAATATCATGTAAACATAAACAGGATGAAATATGGGAAAAATTCAAAGACCATTTTTGCATACGGCAAAAACCGGATTTCTTCCGGATTCTTTGCATCCTGCGGATAGTTTATATCGTGAGATTTTCCTCGAAATATGCAGATACTTCGTAATAATCCTGATTGAGTAAAAAAAAATATCAAACCGCTTTAATGATTACGGTAATGGACGGCTCTGGTGATATTTCAATGCGAACCTTGGCCCATTAGAGTGCAACGGTTTTGATCCGACTTGAAGCGGATTTCCTTATTCCTTTGATGATGGAATTTTGCTCTCGAGTTTCATTGAAATGAAACATTTTTATCTAACGAAAATAACTCTGACTTCCTCGGGTTTCGTCGACGCGCTTGAAATCGACTTTTCGAACTATTTTTCGGTTGATTTTGTGCCGTAAGGTTTGAGAAGACAATTTTTATAAAAAATAATTGCTATGTTTACAAGTGAATGGACTCAGCGATGATCAAAATCCCTAATTTGTTTCAGATTCGAGGGGAGAGTGGGGTAACGATAGACTGCAATGTGCACACGCAAACGCTTGGAGGTCACAAATCCCGGGGGGAGAGAGTCAGGTCGCGTCTTAATTGAAGACCCACGGCGCAACAAATTGCCAGGGGAATCGATCTGGCTATTAAGGAGACTGCTGATAGTTTGTAGAAAAAGCGCTTGTATTTTTTCCAATTTTACCGATATTTTAACTGCTCCGTGCAATACAGTGATATTGATTTTGATTTAGACGGGGAAAAAAATGAAATTCTTGATTTTACCGAGGCAATGAGCACCGAATTATATCTACATTTTCCTCTTGTGTAGCTGGAAGAGTATTTTTGAATCAACAATGTATTTCCTGATGACAGCCTCTCCTTTTTTTACTCAATTATCTCAACAATTGGCAATAAATAGTAATTCCCGTTTTCTAGTACAACAGACTATTCTTAGTTTGTTGTTTGACTTTGTCATGATCACTCCAAGTAATCACAAATGAAATAAACAAAAGTCTCCTCTTTGGATGAAATCCAACATGTGAATGTTCGGCCGCACGTGTAATTCAAGCGACTACTGAATATTCTGATCGTTTAAATCCGAGTTTTCCTCATATTATTCAAAGAAAGTGTCAAATCCTCGGATTAAATATTCTCAAATGAGGAAGAGAAGTATGACTCTAAAATAAAATTCAAAGACCTCGTTATTGATGAAAAAAAGTGGGAGAACGCGATTCCCGCGATTTTAATTAATTGAAATTAAGTTTTCTCAGTTCGATAAAAACACTAAGAATAAACATTGTAATTCGACTTGAAAAAAACTCAGTTTGCTAATGAGCTGAGACCTCTTCTCTGGAGGAAAAATTAAACACTACTGCGTTACCAACTGCAGCCAAGGAAATTTTCTGATCTCGATTATTGATAAACAATAGTGAATAAATAAATAAGTTCCTTAGGTGGCGTTGGGACCACAATTTTCCAGAATTTACAAATAACTGCTAAAGTCAATTATTCCAGAGCTACATCCCCCTCTATTTGTAGTAACAAATAAAAAGATATTTTTGTAAGTTGAAGAAATCCTCACGTCATGCCACGAAATTTCGGTCAACAAATCACTTGAAACCGCGAGTATCGACCTCCTAACGTCATCCACTTAATTCATAAGAATAAATAGTGCGTCTTTCAATGACACAGTTGCTGTTTACTTTGCTGCAACAGATTCATAATTGATTTATTTTTCATTTGATTTCAGATAATTCCGTAAATGTTATGCTGTTGCTCAAGATTTTTAATTTATTCCGCAGAGAGTGTGGGTACCTCTAGTTGCTTGACGGGCTACAGCTGTCAGTCGTCTCCAGTCTCTCTTCGAGTCGTCACGGATAGTGTGAGTATAACCACTAATCTTCATCTAACTTTTTTTCTTCATTTCCCAATGACTTCCCTAAACACTTCAACTCTAAACTTCCGCGAAATACCTGCGACGAGTGTAACTAATTGAATTTCATTCTTTGCCAATTACCACTTACATTTATCTGTCTCAAGAAGAAAATATTGGAACAATTATTGTGTAGACCATGGAAAAAAGCGAAATATATTCAATTTTAATCTGAGAACTATATAATAATTACAGAGAGCGAAAATTTTATTAAAAACTACCCAAAAAGTTTGGTAATTCTGCAGTGATTTGTCATTCAGAGAAAATCTACAAAATTAATCTAAATTTTTCATGATATTAGAATTAAATTACGCACTCATCCACGAAAATTTAATGACTTTCATATAACTTTTCTCTACTGTTATATAAAAATTTAAGGTCATTTAACAATTTTTATCTGGGAGATACTTGTCTCCAGAATTACGAAACTTTCCAGGTAATTTTGATTGACCTTTTCTCTGCATGTGGTTGGTCAAACGCGCGATTTTTTTCATCTATGATCCTTGATTACTATGTTCAAAGAGTAATTTTCAATTGCCAACTCTCTCTGTATAGAAATTCTGACCAGAACTGGATCTAAACCTCATTAGATGCAGGTGAATTGCGAGAGATTTCTGCTCGGAAAATGATAGCAAACTTTTCAAATAAATGGTTTTAATATATCACCCCAGAGGGACAGTCTAATATTTTAGGGCTCTATTCGGGAATTGTTATCCATATTTCGGATAATTTTGACGATGCATCATGTGCCCTGCTAGGCCTTTCGACCGGATATTTCGTTAAACCGGCTAATGTAAACTAGAGCGTGTAATGAATATTAGCCGAGGTATTGAATAATAATCCTGGTGATCGTTGATAAACCCTATCACCCCTTTTACACATCAACCTAATGGGTTGAAAGCAATTCCTATCTTTTGCATACGTGTCATACATTTTTGTTAATTTCAAGGGGAAACTCGAAATCATTCGACTAGTTTTTTGCGGAATATGGGGGGAAACAATGGAAAATGTAATTGAAAAAGTTTCGATACCAGAGAGATGAGATTGGAGTTTAACCCGGGGTATATTCGTTATCGGTGGTTGAGAAACGATGGTAAATCAATACACGGAGATGAGAATTTAATAAAGTGTCACATGTGCTTCACTGATAATTGTAATATTGATTACTTTATCGCAGTTCTTACGGTCAGGAGATTATTTTAAATTTATTCCACGACGTTTTTAAAATATTCGGCGCTATGAAATGTCATAACCCCCTATAAAGAGGGGAGGGATTATAAAAAATAATGAGACATAATGAGAAACTAATAGGAAAACATTACAAACCATAAAACAATTCTTCAATGCTTTCCCAATCTACTTAATGGATCGTAACACGAAATATAATGAACATTTAGACAGTAATTTATCAACTCGATAACAACTGACACTTTGACGATATAGTAAATGAAAAATGTAGTTTATCGTTGATTCACGGCGAACAATCCGCTGTAAGCACTATTTTTTCGCTTTATAACATGTGTCATCATATCTGAAAAATCACTTGACAATCGTGGTCTCTCTTTAATCGATAAAGTCATGCAAGTGCAGATTAAATATTGGAATTTTCACCCTATTTATCGAACCTTCAACGCTGAGAAACGAAAGTTTTTTCCGAACATTGACCGAAACATAGCATCAACGCTGAGAGAAGAAATCTCTCGGTCAGACATTTTCTACTACTCCAGAAGATAAGGAGCCATTTGATCTAAAGTATTAAAAATTGTCTTCTATACAATAAAATCTAACATAAGCTCCGAAGTGTCACAGAAGAAAGAAATTACATTCCCTCGTGTTAATTTAAGAGGATGAATTGGAAGATCCAATTGATTTTGATCGATTTCCTCCATCCATATCACAAGAGAGAACATGTGAATTGACAAACTGACTGACGTCGCCCTGAAATTCACAGTGAGTGCTAAGATTTCGCAATCCTTCAGTGTGACAGTTGCGGTTCAAGCGATCGAAATTACAAGAATAAATTGGCTAGCTATAATCGGCAATTCAATACTTTTTCGTCCACCCCGATTTTCGAGGATTCCCACAATCGATTCTCCCACGCGCACTACCGGGGTCACGTGGGAGGGCAGAAGGCGGTGACAGATAAGAGAGCAATTGCGGAACATATGTGGAACGAGTAGAGAGCACTCGGAATACCACTAGTTGTTGAGAAACCGGAAAAAAGGGATTTCAACAGTGAGTGTATTGGAGTACAACTGTCCCTGAAGTACTAAACCACTCATCGGCCTTGTGGAGTACGATATCTCGGTCCGAAGCCCTCCAAGAGCATCGACCATTGTCAGGGGAGGAAATAGAGATAGGGAGAGAAAAACAGAGATAAGCTATGAGATAAGTCGTGATTTGGATTTTCCTGGTGATAAAAAACGAAAGTCGAGAACTGAAGAGATAATTTATAACATTCTAATCTCTACCCGTTCATCACATTATGAAATTTGTAAGGATTTGGAAAAATACTGATAAATCATTCAACATTTTTGGGCAAGGATTAGAATTTTTTTCTTCGTTTTAAAGTTTCTAAAACAATTTTTGATATTTTTGCGCTCAATGCGGAAAACACGGGTTTATAACTCGCCATTCATTATGATTTCAAACACCCCACCACATTACGTTCTCCGCATCGAGCGATATTTGCACATTAATGAGTGTTGAGTGCAACCATAGAATTTCCATTTTTCAAATATTTCGTCCAAAAATCCTCTATATTTCAGTCACCTCTGAATTTCATCCCTTAACCCCCCTCGTTCCTAAAAATGAAAATCCCTGTTGAATGCTATTATCTCTGAATTAAAAATTTCATTAACACAATTTTAAAGAATCCAGTACCTGCTAAATTCCATGTATAAACAACTCGGTACTAAATTGTCATATGCATTCCCGTTAAATACTTAATTACTAGATAGTAGCCGCAGTGAATAACCCGACAGTAAACACCACATCCATTCAACCAATTTCACCAAATTGGGAGCACTTAATGCCGCAGATCCATTCATCCACCGCGACCTTTGATCATCAACTAATCCTCATCAAACTGAAAACCACCGAAAATATCTCTCGTTAAAATTCCAGACAATAGGCTGTGCTGCATGAGTTCAGTGGCCTCTCGACCCTTAGTCATGTGACTTCGATAAACCAGCAAGTTCCAATCACACCAGCTAAGCATCGAGAAAATATTCATGATAAACCATACTCTATGTAAAGACGGGCAGCCAACAATTCTAACCACCGAATGAGAAAACAGAAATACTCGAAGGCGAAAGGCGTGCAGCTGTTGGAGTGAGTGGGAAATACCGAGGAGTGGGACAAATGATCGTGGAAGGCCGAATGTGAAGTGAGTTTAAAAAAAAAAGTATCAGCTAGACCGTCTCCACTCTTCCTCAAATCCAACTCAGGAGTAGTACCCACGTCATTCCGCTCGCGTTTGTTCGAACGGGAGGTTACTAACCCAGTTATCCAGTTGACTGTTGAACACTGTGGAGGTCCAGTCGGTGGGGTACAATCTGCTCTGATCAATCGGCATCAGTCGCTGTTGATTGAGTGGCATTCAGTGATTTGTGTCAGACGAAAATAAAACGGCGATGGCGAGTGTTGACACAGATTTGGAGGAGTTGATGTCACATCTTGGTGAATTTGGAAAGTATCAAGCATGGCAATACTCGCTGCATGTGCTTGCAGGTCTGACAGCTGGATTACATATGTTGACACTGCTGACTGTGGCTGCTGTACCATCACACAAATGTGTTGTACCAGGTTTGCGGGAGGAACTTGGTGGAAATTTGACTTGGGAGAATGTACCAGAGCCTCTCAAATTATACAGCAATGGAAGTACATTTGAGAATATCCCGATGAGTCTGGACTTCTGTCACTACAGGGACTTTGATAACAAAACGAGGGACTGCCAAGAGTGGGTGTACGATACTACTCACTACAAATCTTCAAGGGCCATGGATTGGAATTTAGTGTGCTCAAGAAGATGGAAAGGTGCACTAGCTCAGTCTTCCTACATGCTCGGTGTTTTCATTGGTGCTGTGACACTTGGTACTCTGGCTGATAAATACGGTAGGAAAGTTATTTTCTGTATATCCGCGACGAACCAGTTGATACTGGGAATTCTAGTTGCTCTGGTGCCCGAGTACTCCACTTTCCTCATCATGAGATTCTTATATGGAATATTTGGATCTGCTGGAGCCTACATCACTGGTTTTGTGCTGACGATGGAACTAGTGGGGCCATCGAAAAGAACGGTATGCGGGTTGATGTTTCAACTGGCATTCGCATGTGGCTTTGTCATTGTCGCCTTCTGGGGTGCCTTCATCAAGGATCGCATGTGGCTGCAAATCGTTTACGGTGCACACTCTGCCCTCCTGATTGGCCACTGGTGGCTCATGGATGAGTCTCCCAGATGGTTGTGGGCCCAGGGCCGTGGTAGACAGGCTGTGGAGATCGTCCAAAAAGCTCTCAAGATGAACGGCGATGATACTGTACTCGATACTGCTAAATATGTGTCCAAGAATCGAGCAAAACAGGCCTCGAGGGACTCCACTGGGAACTACAGTGCGATAGATCTCTTCAAGACACCTAATCTCAGAAAAAAAACGTTAAACGTCTGTCTCAATTGGTTTGCCAACTCAATTGTCTACTATGGGCTCTCGTTGAGTACCGGTGCTTTGATGGGAAATCCTTACATCAACATAGCTCTTAGTGGAATCGTTGAATTTCCTAGTTATATATTCACCTGTGTCACTATGGATCGTCTTGGACGAAGATCTCTCGTCAGTTCATTCATGCTTATTGGTGGCACCTGTTGTATTGTTGCGACATTAATTAAGGGTCGGCTTCATCACAGCTGCTGCGACAATAGTACTACTGGGGAAAGCTTGTATTGCTATTTCATTCGCAGTTATCTATAATTATACTGCCGAATTGTTTCCAACTGTGTTGAGGAATACTGCATTGGGAATTGGATCCATGTGCTGTCGGTTGAGTGGTTCACTAACTCCAATGTTCTTACTGCTAGACTCACTGGATCCCAGAGTACCTGCCGTTACCTTTGGTGTGATTGCATTGGTATCAGGATTCTTATCTCTCTATCTGCCAGAAACAGCGGGACAACCGATGCCTGAAAGCCTTGAGGATGGTGAGAAGTTTGGAGTCGGTGATACTTGTTTCACGACTTGTCTCGGGAGGAAGAAAAACGAAGATACTTATGATGTTGCACTTAAGCCGATGGCTAAGGAGACTGAGAAGATTAATGGTGATAGTGAGGATAAGTTGAAGAATTCTCAATAATCACGGAGATTTTTTTGCTCGGTGAGGACAGTTGATTTATGAGGGGTCTGGGGAGATAAACAGATACATTGATGGGTTGAGTCTTGAGATTCTGGGAGAATCGGGGCTCACCGCGGCACTACTCATGGTGCTTAGCGGACGTTAAATAATGGAAATTGTACTTTATCAGGTGCTTGATTTCACGTGAAGGTGCTTATTACGAATGTACGGTGGAATTACAAAGACTGATGGCCCTGTTTCTTATCTATCGTTACATTAACTTCCTCGGTTGATTCTGGGTTTGATTTTATTAGAAATTTATTTTTTTTAATGAAGGAGAGAACTATTGCGGACGTAGTTCATCGCCAGGATTCTTAACTTTGGGGTGAATTTATAATATAGTTGTTTTTTTATATTCAAATGTTATGAGATTGAAATTTTATGGTGCATTACATTGAGTGAATTATGAAAAAGCGAGAAAGTATAAAAAAATATATTACTTTTCATTTAGGTCATTTTTCGATCCACAAATTGTCACAAGAAATTTTTGTAAATCATTTTTACATTAATCAAGATACTTTTAGAAGCTGATGCGGTAATTATAGGGAGCAATATTTTTATTGATAAAATTGAAAATATAGGTTTAAAGTTGGTATTTAATTTCCTTATTTTCCATGAAAAAAAAAGGATAGTACAGGAGACAATACTAATCTAGAAGTGTTCACTGTTATGGAAACTTTTATATTTTATATTTGAATGTTACGATAATGGTAATTTTTCAATGTATTAAATGACGAGAAATAAGAAAACTGTTTATGGAACCAATAAAAATCTATCCTGTAACTCGCAGATACTGTGTAATTAGCTTTTGTTGGAAAAAATTCTATTCACCAAATCACTGCAATGTTTTTTAGAAATCTCGGTCAGACAGAGTCAGTGTCTATTATCGTTATTTGTTTTTTTATCACCTTGCAATGAAGGACAATGCGAGTAGCTATTTTTGTCACCTAGCTTGAATAAAATATGCAAAAAGTACCCCAGTATTTCGACCGTGACTATTGATTTAGAAATGCGGGTAGTTCAGTCGTTTGAACGTCAGTGTTTTCTGTTGAATGTGGCTTGTAATGATACAGTGTGACGATCAGCAAATATTTAGGAGCACTGGTAGCACCGCAGTGAGGGTGACAGAGAGGTGGAAAGGATTGAGCGCCAATTGTCCAGAGTGATTGCACGAGGGGGATAAAGTGACAGGCTTTACAGCAGAGACTCTGACAATGGAATTTTGAAGAAATGCTCGTGTTGTGGGTGATTTATCGATTTGAAAGGAGAAATCAGGTTGCCTGTATTATTTATCATTCGAATTACCTTTACGAAGAAAACTATCGATTGAACATAAACTCAGTCCCTCATTTGTTCATCTTAAAAATTAAAATTATATTTCTACTACTTTCAAGCTTGCATTTTCGGTCAATATAAGACCAGTTACCAATATCACTGATAACAGAATATCCATAAATTCAATTTTACCATTTTACGAATTGTGACGTTTAATTTCGAGAGTAATTTAATTAAATCCAGTGCATCCATCAAAAAATTGTTCGGTGAAATGAAATAAAATTCAACAGAGCTAGATAAAAAACAAACAGGAATATACTAGTACTTTATGGAGGTATGTTGTGAATGCCTCAAATGAAACAAAGCTCTCCCGAACTGTTTTTATAGAATCGTTTCACTTCGTGGTAAAAGCAGAATTAAAGAGATTGTTATATTTGACTTATGATGGTAAACCTCAAAACGCTGCCTCACGGTCGTTTGTTTCAAATGAATATTTCTAATATGATGCTATATAATTGCACTTCATACATTTTCTGTACTGGCGCTTATGGCCCTGATGAAAATCCACGGCATTCTTCATTGACTGGAGAATGGGGGAAGGCAAAGCAGAAAGATGAAAATCCCTGCTGGTTCTATCTACGAATTTATGGATCCTGGAGTTTATGGCTGAATCCAGAGCGAATGGATGGACGTAAAGAGGTAAGTCGACAAATTTTGTTTTTCATCGTGTATGTGGGAGATGGTATGGTGGAAATTGAAGCTGTTACAGCCCTGACTTTACTCGTAGCAATTTAGTCGTGGAAAATGAATGTTACTGCTGGTTTTGGATCCCTGGGTGATCTCCCAGGCTTAAAACTACCGCCAGGAGGGTTGGGGAATACTTCACGGTGGAAAATGCAATTTATCGGGCTGGAATACTACTTTCAAATTATTAAATTGCTCAAACAATGCTTATTCGCATTCTAGAGATATTTTCGTTTTAGGTATATTGATGGGGGACGCATTTCCACTCTCCCATGATATGTGAAGATGATTTCCATTCAAAGATTCTAATGGAAATCCACCTTTTGAAATTTTCTGAATTATAGAGTTGAACAATTTATGGAAATTATTGTAGAATATATAATTTTGAAGCTCTTTTTTTGAAGAAAATCAAGCGACGGATATTTTCCGTGAAAAATATTATTTATTTAATCGCAATTTCACTCCACGAATCTCTGGCTGGCAGAAACAATTTCCCACAATTTTTTCGGAATTTCTATACGTTTCTCATATGTACATTAAGAGACATTTCCTGGTTGCTGATTAGTTTATCTCTTCGTGACTCAAAAAATCACATACATTTCCTCTAAATGAGGTGCACGACCTCAATCCCAAGGGTGCAATTTCAATGTGACGTGTTTACTCACACGCTTGGCAAAGCTTTGGCCTGATCCGGGGCCAATAGATACCGAAAGCTATCTGGCATCAAGGATACCCGGAACATGTCCCGTCCGGGCTAATGGAAAAAGTTGGCCGTTTCGCCGGTGACCCACGCAGTTTTTCCAATCATAAAGTTCCAAGTTGAGTGCACAGGGATACTTTTGGCTTGCTCTCTCCCCATTCCTATTTTTTTGGTATTCATGGGTCGCATCATGAACGTCACGATCAAAACGAGGGAAATAAGAGCGAACTAGGGATAGAGTAGACACTGATGGAGTATATAGATGTGGCTTCGATCATATCAATTGAAATTCAGATCTTGGGGGATCTCTTGGGTGTAATGCTGAAGTTGGATGGATTTAATCGACGTTTCTCTTGGAGGAATGAAAATTACTAACGGAAAAATGGTAGAACGATAATACTTTATTCCTTGGCTCTAACCAATTTTCTGCTGTTATTTATTACTCGTGGTCTCTCATGAATGTTTTGCAAACATTTGAGAATAAGATGAAGGCAAATTGCAGGGGGGAAAAACAAATCAGTGATTGCCAATTACCGTTGGAGAAATTGAATAATGATGATGCTTAATGTTTACTTATGGAGAGAAATAATGGAGACAAAAAATCATCCAGATAATTGTGGCAAATTTAACTATCCGAGTCGTCATCGTGGAATGAAATGTTATTAAATGAGTAATATCTTGTGTGAAGGGAAAAATTCAATTATGCAGAAGGAAATTACGTCCTCTGATGGCGTAACATTATTGTAATTCTTCTCAAATTGCTTGGAAATAATAATTCAATTTTTGACCTTAATTTTATTTGTGAATATTAAGAAACAAATGTTCACTCACCGGGAAATTTCGTATTTCATGAGGTGGAAAATATGTCCTCTGCTCGGAATTGTGGAGTCTCGTCGTCTATAAGAGAATAAAAAGTACGTCACTTTTCTCAGTAAACCATACTGTTATTGTTTATCATCTGAAAAATTGTCCTTTTGATTTTTTTAAAATCGTTCATGCCTACTATCAGAAAAAAGAACATGGCACTCATTTTTATGAATATATTATGAGATTAGAAAATCTCCAATGATAAATCTTGAATAAATATTCAATCATAAGACCATTTAAACGGTTAGCTTCCGTCAGTTGCAAAAAAGGCGAAAATCCCGCTGAACCCAAGCCCTCAACCGGTTGCTCCTCCTCCCTTCCCCCTCAACCCCACAATCTCGTGAAGATGTTTTCTACAAGGCCCTCCATATCTTTTCATGAATTGCCAAAAAACTCCTGCAACATCTAAAAACGTTTGCAGACGATGAGGATACTCAGTTTAATTAAAACTTCAAATATTTTTCTTGAATTTCACTGACACTTCATACGACGAACGAAGGGGAGAGAGAGAGAGAGTGGGAGTGAGAGGAGACCACTGACCCCATGTTTAGTATGCCCTCGTTTTAATTAAAACGAATGTTCACCATTCCAGGGGGTCATGTTCGCTACCACCATTCGCGCCGATTTGGATAATATAATTACGAAAATTGTCACGCGATGAATCCCGCCAAAAAAAATTCACATTTCATTCGTCTTTTTACCTTTTCTCTATTTAGTCAAATGGAAATCATGGAATACCGAGGAGCGAATAGATGTAAAGGGTATTCGGATGCAATTGTCAATAACCGATATATGGATCGCAGGGAGTTATTAGTTGTTGGTTGATTGCACAAGAGTGCCGACATAGGCACACCATATTGGTTCCATATGATGGGTATCCCCCATGCTTTTATCCCCCGAGTCATTCAGCACTGAGAAATAAAAAAAAAATATTTGAGTAATTTGAACGAAAAAATATCAATATCCCGTGGTATAAAAATTCTTTAAAAATTCGCCCGAGCGAATGGATGTTTGAATGCCAGTGAAAGATGGTGCAACTAGCGAATAATTGTATTTTTTAAATAAATAGTACGTCTATACTGGTGCTAGGAAATTTGTAATCTACTTTTAGATGAATTTTATAATTGTAATTCTTATTTTTTATGTTATACTATTATTATGAAGTGAAATTAATTGAGATGAATTAGGATTCAACATAATGGATAGGAGCTTGTGTCTCACCGAGATTTAAATACGAAAAGTATATTAGTGTATTGTGTAAATTGATAAGCAATGATCGCAATGATAATAAATCCTCACCCTTCGTCTACAATCTTCATTAAATAGATATTGCTGATAATTCTTTGTTGAAATCATCAAATACGATTTTGTATTTCTCTGCTCTTTCGTTTCAATTGCCGGAAAACATCCGTTCAGGGACAGGTAGCGAACCTATTATGGTACAAATGTCTCCAGAACACCTGGATGTAACTAAACCCAGAGCAAGACACTACTGACAAACCTCTTATGGCGCGGAAGACACCTCTAGAATATTATAGCTCCCCCTGTTCCTCTAAACCAGGTGGTCATATAAATACAAAAAAATCTAGCGAAACAAAGTATGACAAAGAACTTTTCACCCCCATTACACTTATTGGAGCAGATTTCCCTGAAATTCCTCATCTCATCTGAGTCCCAAGACCTCCCGCAGTTGGCAAGCAAAATAAATCTTCACACAATGCTATTTCCACCCTTATGCTTGGATTGCAAACAAAAACACTCCGCCGGGCGCCGATGACAACCCCCTTGTACCAAAACAGACGTCTCTAGAAAATTATTTTGAATCTCTCTCTCAGGGAACAGTTATTGATGCTCAGTTTCAAAACATTTCATTTCAACGTATTAATCCATCTACAGAAAATTCCCGGAACGCAAAATATTACTGCAAATCGTTTCATCCCGATTTATGATCATTAAAACCGGTTTCGCTGAAATTTCTCATCTTGGTTGAATCTCCAGGTAGTTGACAATTCCGAACTATAATAATTCTTTCCTTTATACTTCGATTTGAACTCTACTTTGTCAATTTTAGTGCAAAAGCTATTTTCCTACCCTTATATTTCGACTGTAAACAAACACTCACCTCGATTAACGCAACCACGTTGGCCCGTACAATAGGACAACCGAACCACTGGGGGGGTTTATGATACACTTTACGGGTTGTACGTGCTGTATGGAGGGACGCGCGCCGTCGACTGAACTCAAGCACGGCGCCAGCCGGTTAAAACGCTTGAAAACCCCAGTGCGCGCAAGACTGTCAAATAACACCGTCGAAAACTGAGGGCAACAGACCGGCTCTCTTGCCCTCCTGCAGGTATGAGCCTTACTTGGTCTCCAGCTTGTACAACTGGATATGTTGGTGTGGATTTTTTATTTCAACTTTGTTTTTTCATTCGTTGAACTTCGTTTTTCGACGATAAATATGTACACGTGAGCAGCAATTCCTAACCACTTGGTCTGCCTCATGTCCACCATCTGGTATACACCGTTATTCATACTTTTTTACCTATTCGAGAAACCCGATAATGGAGCGAATGAACTTTCCAATGTATACGCTCATTTTTTTGGGTGCATTGGGTTTTGGTTTCGAATGTCAGATTTTTGTTTTTTTAGGGGAGGAGATACTTTTTTTTAAACTAATGCCGGCATTGTGGTTCGCCTGAAAATTAATTGGGAATCGTTAGAGTAGACTAGAGATATCTTCACTTTTTTTGAAAATCATGAAAATTGACATTTTCGGGAGGGCGTCAAGATAAATACTTACAAATAATTTCAATCGTCTTTTGAAATTTCGTCTACCATAACATAATGAGAAAGCGCTGTCAATATCCATCTGAGATTTTCATTCAAATGCTGAAATTGTTGAAAGTGTTCGATTATATGAAGACATTGGTGATGCCTGTTGGTAGAGTTCATTGATTTTCTAAATTTGACTTCGTGTATTTGTCCTTCTTGAGAGAGTAGGGGAGGCTGAATCCATTGGGGGGATTTTGACATTACAGTAGCAGTGTCTACTCATCTTGTAATCTCATTTTCACAAATTTAGATTAATGGACAGGGCGCAGGGTTTAATATACCAACTTCTCGGATTTCATGTGTTTCTGCAATTTCGTATGTCTCCTGCCGGATAATGTAGTAGGACAAATTTTGTCCGGAGTCAAGTTTTCAAATTAACGAAAATCTGGTTATTTGGAATGCACTTTTCGTGTTGTCACTGGGGTTGTGTATTTCAGGGTGGAAGTAATGAGGATAACTTATCGGATATTTGGGACAAAATTTTCAGGAGTTTCGGTCGTTACTGTGGTACTATAAAATATAACGAATTATCTACCAGCACCACGCTCTTTGTCTATTATAAAACGAACCCTCTGTTCAAGAGTAATACAATAAAGTATTATAGTACAACGATAATTTACGACTGATGTTTTCTTTTCACTGACAGTTTTTCCAATATTTATAGTTAAATATTAAATATCTATTGGAGTTTTCAGTTTTAATATCGGATTATTGACAAAGACTCATAAAATAAAAAGAAAATTTCCATTTATAAAGACCTACACTTGTCTATGAATACTTTTTAAATACTAAATTATTTCTTGAATATTTTTTTAATCTTTTTTGGTATGTACTCAGCATTCCACAAATTATCGATTTCTAATTAGTAAATTCCCACTTGATATTAGATTATTGAAAAAATATATAGATATGATAATTCAAAATATAATTCGGCTACTCCCCATAATTTATCATATTGGCCTAATTATCCCCGTTTAATTTTACTAACGCATTACATATTCTAAAAACATCCATACTCGCAATAACAATAAAATCGATAACACAGAAATTACTGCATCCCGCACAAAGGGAGTATAACCAATTGTCGTAATGCCGTTAATGACTCCCGACATCATTGATTACTTCGAAAATCAACATGATAACAAAAACATCACATTAAATTTAAAAGCGTTCCTCAATTGCAAACCTCAATTGAGATTTAAAAAAAAATCATTCGCATCAATCCTCCAAAGACACAATGATAATCATTGAGCCGGAAATTCAGCGGTGACCAGAGACCAAACATCCAAATATTGGATTTGGATAGGAAGCTAGTGAAAATGATAATTCACCAAATACGTACCAATCGCGAGGATTCATACGCGGCTTGACATTCAGCACGATGACATGGCATGATTCCAAAACCGTTCAATTTGCAAATGCCGGTCGTAATTCAATGAGAGTCGAAAGTATTATTGGTTGCAAAATTTTCATCGAATAATCGTTAATTTGCGTATTTGCATGATATTGAGATAACGGAATCGAGGAATGGAAACCATTGTGGACATTCCAGTCAATAATTCCATTTTCGTGAGCTTTTTCAATTGAATTTCAGAGGGAATTGTTCCCCAGGAAAAACAATTGATGTAACTATATTTCAATGCAATGATTTGCTTCGATTGTCGTGCGAAAGGACTGAAGTTCAGGTCGAAAATCTGAAATTGCGTCACCTAATAATATTCTGCGAAATGCTATATAAAATCCTGTCTGCAGTGAAAAATGATTGTCGTCGGAAGGACGGAAAAGCTCGATACGTACAAGATATACATGTGCACACTCTTCAAGCTAGACATCAAAAAATTACGATTGGTTTCCTGGTCTTCAATCTTTAGATCTTATCCAAGCATGCATATGTAATTAATTAATCCTTCGCTCTCTCAACATATACAAACAATTCTGTTTTCAACAAAATTACTGAAATGAAATGCACGTAAAACGTAATTTTCGTGAGTTGATGATGTTAAATTCTCTCCACTCTCCAAAATCAATCGGAAATACTGTCGCTATCGCTTCCTCATCGACTGGAACTCCATGAAAACGACTCAGAGAAGATTACAATTTTCATTAAATTCAACGACATACCCTAGGAGTCTGAAGAATTGCGGAAGCCGGGGGCAGGATATCTCCGCAATCTCCTTCTTCGACATCGTGCAAAATTTCTGAGATGGGCGGGCGTGTCGAGGTCGGTTAGATTGAAGGACACGACGAAGGATAACTTGCTCTACGTTCGCGGGAGTCTTCATTAGACACGCTATACTCCCGTCTACCATAGCTATCTGTGTGTTAGGACAGAATGAAAACACGTCACCGCAGGCGACCCCGTAATTTGCACAACCATCGAAGGAAAAGGCAATGGTAACTATGGCGCCCGAGAATTTCAGTGCAACGACCTATAATTCGAGGGTAATTGAATAGCATTTAAATGCCATAGGCTGTCTCCTACTATCCTATATGCAGGAGTAAACTCCTGTAGTCCAGACACGTTTACAGCAATGTAGAAAATTCCCTTTCAAAGCCATTGAAAAATAATTCGATCTGCACTTTTTACTAGAAAATATTGAACAAGCTCAAATGCAACCTCCGATCGTAACAATAAAAATAAAATTACAGTATAACCTTTTGGAAGAAAAACTTGGATGCGACTTAAGGAGGAACGAATTTCGTATAATATTTTTTAAAACTATAGAAGAAAGAGAATATCATATAATACCCACATAGGTCCTGAAAATTGTTTACTCCTCGCAGTTTACTAAATTATTTCACAGAAAGAGACCAGATGCACCCTTCTAATTATGTGGTCCTGAGATATGCAAAACAAGTTGAGGAATAATTGTGTTTTAGTTTAGTTCAATGTCGAGAATTTAATCTGCAATGACGCCCTGGTGGCTCGTCCCTCCAGTTCAATCCCTCTCACACTTCCTCGTCCCCCGCTCACCCCTCATCGCTGTTTTCTCTATTAAACGTGCAACCACCTAGCTACGTGATTGAATAATTAGCCAAGTGCTATTTACCAACTTTTTTTCTCAGCAGATTTTTTTTTTTAATTACGGTAAAGTTAGCAGCTCCTGCTGGAAAATTGAATCAGGTACTCAATTTATTTCGTAATTTTTTTCCGCGTTCGTAGGGATACTTTTCGCGTTTGTACGGCGGCCAATTTAAAAGGAGCTGCAATCCAGCTTTCGTAGGTGATGGAAATTAGTTTACCTATCTGGTGACAAAACCACTAGCCAAGAAATACATTTATAATTTTCCCACTAAGAAGAGAATCGTGGGTCTCCTTCTAAGAGCTGCATCGTGCAATTTCATTGGACGACACAGCAATGGATAAATTGAAATCCGTACAAAGATTTTACTGTATCCAATTCATTCCATTCAAAACGTATAGTTGACTCACCTTAGTCTTAGTCTCTGGTTATAATCGTCTTTCCACTTAATCGCGTTTCCTCCACCTTGAAAATATCTCTCTTCAGAAGATGGTAAATGTCCTTTATTTCAATAGGAATTTTTTGAAAAATTAATACATGGGGACAATAGGGAAATTCAGTCGCATTTACCAAATCGACTTCCCCGAAAGCCCCAGGCGTGTGACGATAACTGGAGTCTACTGTGCATATTCTCGCAGTGAATCGTTATCATAGTCGTGTAATAATTCAAACCTTTACCTCGAAATGAAGTACTTGTCCCAATATAGTTCCCTCCATATTACATATATATTATCATTTTCTAATGGGGAAAGGAAGCAATACAATTTTAGATATTTAGTCTTATCTATTACCTTTTCTTTTTATTCTCCAATTATCTCATTCTCCGGGGCACACCTGACCTCAGGCAATTCAACAGTAGTTGCTTGGGAGTAAATGCCAGGGAAAAATTTTTGGAATTGCTTTAAAAACTTTGTCATAATGGTGATAAAATTGTTACGACTGAATTTCTCCTCTTTACTGGTTGAATCGCGAAAACCTGCAGATATACATCATCTTTGAATATAACAGTTTATTATCGAACAATGTGGGCAAGTTCTGATAATTTTATAGTATGAAAAATAAACTTTATTCTTCGGCGTCTTCGGTATCCATTATACTCTTGAAGCAGAATGGCTGGAACATGTATCCTTGTCCCATGTAAAATTTGCTCATGAATTCGACCCTGAAATTCATCATAAATGAAAATGATTCTCGTGAAGTTTCATTCATTAATGATAGCGTTAATATCTGATCCTTTTACAAATCTCCATAACATTGATATGGCATAAAAAGTAATTTTTCTTCTAATAACTTACCAATGAAGTCGAAGAGTATGTAGGAAGGCGGACAATCCCTCCATCATCACAAGAATGGCAATCGTGAAGAATGACCACACGGCAAAGGATACAAACAATGTAATAGAACTCACATAGTCGTCTTTTTCTGCGCCCAATCCCGCCGACATTACTCTACCCCAGAGTACTTCGGAGAGTTGGGCGTGGGCTAATGAGAGCGCCCAGAGCCGGAGATATGAGGCGGTATGGGATACTGTCGAGAGGACATACTCGATAGTGTGAATTGCCTGGTGAATCATTACCTCCCCAAAACTCTCTTCTTCATGTTCATCGGCATGACCCGATCCACCAGCACCAGCTGCACCACCATTCGATGAATTTATAATTATGTCGCTTTGGAGTTCAATGTCTTGGGAAGGAACACCATTGACCTGAAAGGAATTATTCAGTGATTACATGTAATAGAAAAGCAGTTTATGTAAAAAAAAATTAAATGTTGGACAGTAGTTTGTCTATTAGTAACTAAAACTATTCTTATATAAAGTTACACATCTTTGGAACTCGTTAAATTTAATAGTCGAAAATGGTTGGACCTACAGTGTGATCTATGTCAAACTGTAAAAGATTCGAATAGCCTTAGATAATTTGGGGTCCCAAATGTATGTTGCGTATTCGATACTTACTCTTCCTGTTTTCTTGTTGGATAATTTTTGACAGCACAAGAACCATAAAGGTTTTCCAAAAAGAAGAACTGGAACACAAGCGAGAGCTGCAAGAAGCAGAACATTTTGCAGAACAGCTTGGCCCTCGAACATAAATGCTGAACAGCCGTCTGGGACTCTTGATTCACCTTGCAATATCATATTGATCAAGGTGATTAAAACTGAAGGAGCGCACGTTGGTGTGTAAGCAAACTCTGAAAGGAGATTAAACGATTAGAAGCAAACATCGACTATGGTGTTTGTGTGCTTGAAAAAGGCAGAGGGGAGAGTTTGCGACTATAAATTACAATTCAAATGATCAACTATCTCTTTATCTCTAAGATTACAAGACAATGTAATTTCGGGACTTGTCTAAAAATTATTTACAGTCAAGATTTATTGACAAATTCAATCAAGACCTACCTTTCGATGCAGCATCATACAGAACCCATTTGATCAACATCAGCGCTGCCAGATAGGCAAACAGTAGAACGAGGAACAGGAATTGTGGTAGAAATTCGAAGAATAAACGAGAGTACTGCTTGAAATGCCTAAATAGAGAAGAATAAAAATGATAAATAATTTTTTTCTTATCTCTTTTGTTACACAAGTCAATTACTACTTACACAATATTGACAACACTAACGCACACTCCAAAGATCATATGAACGACCCCGAAGATGATTGACAATTTCATTTTGTAAGAATTCAAAAATATGATTTTATTCTCAGCTAGAGCCCACACTGGGTCTAGACCGAGTGGATAAGGCACTTGTCCATAGATACTGTCTAATTTTGGATCTAGCATGAGCTTCATAGAGTCGTTGATTGTAGAGAAATTGTAAGGTATATGCCAACTGGATCCAAAAATGTTGGCGGATTTTGAGAATATATCATTGTAGATAATTCCGGCGTAGATGGAAAAAAGACCCATGAGAAGAATGATATATCGACCACCAAAGAATATGTTCCAAATTTCGTTATCCGTTTTCGTTGCCAGGAATTTTTTCTCCCAAATAACCATACATCCACCGAATAAAGCCAAGATTAATCCTAATGACAGAAGTAAATAACTGAATTAAAACCTGTAGAGGGAATAATTATTGACATAGGAGAATGCACCATCCATCCACCGAGTAATCCGAAAATCCACAAGGTAATCTTGACTTTCGCTAGATTTGCATTTTTTCCCCCAAGAGGAGGCTTATTCTGTTTTAATTGACCCCCTGGATCGTAATAAAACCCTCAGAATCGACCAAAGTGTATGCAACAAAATAAATAATTGCACCGGTACGCTTGGAAGCATGCAATATTTATAAATCATACTGTCAAAAATATAATATACTCCTACTCGACAAAATGGGCGTCAAAATCACATGTAACATTACAACCAAAGTAAAGTTACATGTGCAAAGAGTGGATAAGTGCATCTAAAAACGTGCAAGCATTGAAAATATCTCAGTTTATAAATTTTATCCACACCAAAATACTGTATGTCAACTCACCATGACCCGCATCACCAAACATAATCCCAAAGAGAAACGGAAATGTGACTATAGTGTACAGAGCCGGATTAGCCTCGCGGTATGATGCTACACCGTATGCATCAATCAAATTTTGAAAACCTCTGGTAAACTTGTTGGTTCTGTTGAAGGTTGGCGGATCCTCGTCAGTATGAATAACGTTCAAGAATGAAGGTATGGAGCTACCGCATTGTCTCTGAAGTTACGAACATGTGAGAGATTAAATATAACAGAGTGTTAGCATAATTTTACAACTGCCAAACAATTCTTGAATTATTGAACCAACTACTTGATGGAAATGCCAATCAAAGTTTACAAAATTCATTGGAAAAATATTTGTTTCATAAATTAAACACTACTTACGGATCCCTCTGTAAGACAATTTTGCACAATTGCAAGATCAGACATAGGCACCCAGCACTCTCCGATGAGGCACTTCTTGGATACATCCATGTTAAACAAATTCATGGTATGATAGATTGCCTTCATTTTCCGAACCATAATACTCCAATTAGGAATCTCCTTGGCGACATTGTGAAGCACTCGCTGTCTGTGATCCTGGGTCTCATTGAGAACCTCAGAGAAACAAAGAACAAAGAAAAATTGGAAAAACAATTCTTTCTGATTTGCCGTCTAGCATTAACTTTTCTCTTTGAATACCAAATTGAGATCCTCAAGACGAGTACGAACACCCTTAACCATTTCCAGTCTCTCGGCGTGGCTATTAGGACAGGGATAAAGAGATGCATGGAAACCAGTGCAGACTTTCTTAATCCTGCTCTTCAATTGCTCACCTTGAAAGAACGCGACGAATACCGTTTTGTATATCTCATTTCCCTAAAATAATGATGATTAAATCAGTTAATTGGGGAAGAATAAAGGAGATCAAAGAGGAGGAACTCATGAAATGTAAATGTTTCTCTCCAATAATTGTCAATGTTTGTCTCCGTTTGCAATTCAAAAATATTTCTAAGTTTACGCCCCCTCTCCCCGAATTGCGTTTTCTTATCCCATTCGACATTGCAGAATAACGTATTAAATTCTGGTGCCTTTCTCAGTGAATCGTAATGATTCTCCAGAACCAACTGATCTGAACAACAACTTTTCCCGTGTCTATGGGATAAACTATTGATCCATGGCAGACACTTCGATGTTTCAATCAAGCAGTGATATCCAAGACTCACCGTACTGGGATCCTCGAGTGGTTTATCAAGTTCCGCTTGTCGTAGAAATACATTTCCTCTGGATATTCTCCAGAGCATCCTCTCAAACGCCGGCACTCGTTCTCGATTAATCACTCCAGCAACGAACCTGAAAAGAGTTTCAGTTTTTATTGATAATGAAGAATCAAAAGAGAAGAGCACGTGCCGCTCAAAAGATTGATGTTATCCAATCAAGAAATGCAAATTAATTAAGGAAGACCTCGGTGAATACGCAGCCATTATTGAAGCGACAAATGTAACTCACTCCCTCATTCGAGGAAACATCCCTTTCAATTTTACCTTAAAATCATGTGAGTGAATTTGGTTCAAGTTTCGGTCAAAAAAATATTATAGATTTGTTTTCATCGATTGCTGCGGCGTTGATCCATCAACACTACATTTATTTGCGATTTTTTCAAATTCATCCATTGACGTAAAAAGTGAATGAACCGACTTTTTCTCTTTACGATAGCCTCACGACTATTTTGAAAGCTAAAATTCTCAGTCGAACAAAAACTGGTTTCACATTAATTTATAGGGCTAAATCCACAGGGCTCATCATTCGTTCTATAAGTTTCGAGCGGCAAAGAGGACTTTCAATTTTCATCGTGGTCTCCCTCTAATGAAGACGAAGTGAAAGCTGGGTGATAACTCACTCGAGACGTCCACGACCTCCAGTTGGATACTGCTGCTCCTCGGTTATG
This sequence comes from Diachasmimorpha longicaudata, assembly GCF_034640455.1. Classification (NCBI taxonomy): domain Eukaryota; kingdom Metazoa; phylum Arthropoda; class Insecta; order Hymenoptera; family Braconidae; genus Diachasmimorpha; species Diachasmimorpha longicaudata. The sequence goes on from NC_087225.1 coordinate 12,619,249, forward strand.
AGTGCTCTGGTGATTGAGTCGTTGGCCTCCTCCTGTTGATAGAGAAGCAGAAACGAGCCTTGATTCTTCGACTAAACGGTAATATCAATTACAAGACGGTGTTGGGTGAAATTGTTAATTCTGAGGGGGGGCCACTTAGGTACCTCGGTGAAGAATACTTGGGTCTTCTCAAGAACATGACGCAGCTCCGTGAGTTCCAAGTAGTTACTCTTCAGATTTACGGCATTATGGCTCAGCTCGAGGATGTCGTTCTCGGTTTTCTCGATATGTGCCTGGTGAAGTTGATTGTTTTGTTAGCATATTGTTATCCTATGCGGTAGGAATTGGTGTTTTCGACCAGTACATTATACCGCAATTTCAGTTCGCGCCCACAGTAGAATCTCCGCAAAAAATAACTTCTTGGCAGGGAATAATAAAGATTATTCTACTCTTTTTTTCGTTCACAAAAAATATTTGTGACTTCTGAATTTTAAGTGACCCATAATCTTTTCAAATAAATTCATCGATTCCCCCAGACAAATCCGCTCTCTTCGTTGTAAAAATTTGTTTACCTCAAGATCAATAACTTCCCTGGGATTGGGTGCTCTCGGTAAGTCAGTGAGGTTGTCAAGTATCTGCACACCATCCTTCTTTACCTCTGCCTCTATGTAACGTAATTTCCTCTCCATCTCGTCGCATCTTCTTACTTCGTTGACAAACTTCCGTTGGAAGTAATTCACATCGACGTTCAGCTGTGAACATATCCCATGCATGAATAATAGCCCAATACCATTGGAAACAAAATGCTGATATGCAGAGTTGAATGGACTCCACAACATGACAATGATTCCGTGCAATAAAAATAAAAATGAAAAAGGGAAATTGATAAATTTCATACTTAAGTAGTGAACGAGATAATAATTAATCGACCCACTTACGTCTCGAAATTGGACTGTTCCGGTCTCACCGAGTTCTGAGACAGAGAGATAACCGGCCTCCGGCTGAATGAACAGCTGGCATAGTGCCATTTCCTCGCTCCTGAACATGCCCCCCATATTGATAAAGGCTCTACCTTTTCGCCTGAAACAAAAACAGTGGAAAATTCTGAAAAATGGAAAAATCAAGAGCCTGGAAAATCACCAACCGTTTCACTCCGTGATCACACCCAGACTGGATTTCATTGTTAACAGGTACTTGTGTATTTCATGGTCTTTTATGTCTACTGAATTTTTCAGTCTCTTATCTCTGATAAATGATTGATGATAATAGCGGTGTTGTCGATAACTGACTGGAACGCGCGTGCACGTTCCGCCTATTTTTCGTTTTCATTTTCAAATTACTATTCCACAACTCCAGTTGTTATTTCCTACATTTCTCAGCAACTGCGAATCACGAGGTCGTGATCCATAGGGGCATTTCAAGTGAGATATGAGCAAGTATTACGTTTGAATGGTGTTAAATTTGTAATGGGAGCAGATCTTTCATGCGATGCGTCGTGATGAGAGTATTTTGTCTGATGTACGTGGATTATCTCGCGAGACTTGTGACTATTCGAGTGTTTTTGATTACTGCATCTCACGTGATAAGGAAAACATTGATTGTATCAATCGGGAAATTTATGACCTGTCAAGTTTCTAAGAATTATCCAATTTCTATGCACTGATAGGGGGCATGAATTTCCATTTATGCTGGAAAAATTGTAATTTTTTTCCACTGTCTGCAACAGATTGATCTTTTGTTTAGATAATAGACATGGAGTGATATGTGATTCCCTCAAATGTGATATGGAATGATGCACAATGGATTAATAGACGGAAATAATTTTTTACGCCAGGATCTTTTGTGCAGCGTCAAGGCTAAAGACTCAGTAAAGGATTATCTTTATCCTCGTATTGTGAATGACACAGCGAATTTTGATTATCGGTTGAGGAATTCGGGGTACAAAATGTCATTAAATAGTGCTGAATATTTATGATTTATTTTACCCAAATGAAATGTATTTGTCAGTAATATCACAGTCAATATCATAACGTAACAGGGAATTTCAAAGGGGTTCTATTTCATTCCAGAGTTTCTAAGCCCAAAAATAAAACTATCTGTTATTCACTATTATCAGTGAATCGAAATAAGAATTATCATCTATTATTTCGCGCCTTTGGCTGCCCTTGAGAATTGATAAGACAGTTTGAGCAAATAGAGAATAAAGGCTTTCGTAATGTGCTAACAAGTCAGAAATTTAAAGAAATGGAGGACAACCAAGTGCTAGACAGAATATTCAGCCATTCAGCCTTGATACGAAATCACTTTTTACCGATTACATCAAACAGGTTTGAATCACCTTCTTAACATATCCTCTGCGGATTTAAGCGCGGTTCAACTCGTGATGTCTTACATCGAGCCAATAATGAAATACATGTGATTGTACTTCACAACGGAATTCTCCATTCGTGACATAGTTATCGCTCTGCATCAGAGCGATATATATTGATACTAACCAAAAAATTATGGCGCTATTAATATTAATAATAATTCTTCCCCGCGAATTCCCTGGATAGAAAGTAGTGCATTGATTAGAATGCGCAATCAAATAATTAATTGAGTTCTGTTATTGTCAGAGAAAGGAGTTACAATCTTATCAATCTCTCTAGTAATCACGAAATTTGCTGCCTTACACTACCAAGTTTTACACTGCGGTAGGAGATTACATCCACCATTTACACTCCCGTCCTATCTTCCTGATAATCAAGAGAAAAATCCCGGGAGTCCTCGAAGGTTGTTGCATAATGTCACACAATTGCAGAAAAGTTGAATTCATTCAAAAAAATTGAGAACAAAGGGAGATTGAATTGTTAAGCATTGTCAATGATCGAAAAATCTAAGTGCATGGAAACAACAATAATTCTACAGTTAAAACTCAATAACATATGCGTTGATCCGTTAAATTAGTTTCATTAATTCACAGAACAATCGTCATCACGGTAATTAATTTTTATGATCAATCAACTAACTCCATAGCTAACGATCTGCGATTATGATTGTGATTTCCTACGACTGATTATGAATGAATCTCTGAATTATCCGTTTGTTTAAACTAAAAACTTACAATGTCTGTCTAAATTTCACTGCACCAAAGACACTTCCTTCCCAAAATTACCACATCATTCGGAAAAGAAAACAGTAGTAAAGTTTCAATGAAGATATTTGAATCGAAAAGTGAAGAGTGAAGACAAACACCAGTGCTACACCAGACTCAGTGACAACGGAGTGTTGATCAAGGTGGACGCTCGAGTTACAGACTACGTAGACTATAAAATACGAAACCTATTGTATAAAGTGGGGCATATCTCGGTGGGCAATTACGAGACCCAAGTTCTCAGTGAAAATATAATGAGATTTTCAACCTCCCTCTTCTCGTTTTTACTCTCGGCCTTAGTTGCTTTGCTGATAAGATAGGAGAATCGTCAAACACAGGTGATGGACTTTTATACGTGAGGAATTTCTTGGAGAACGGGGAGAAGAGATGAATCTAATCATCAGTAATTACATTTTTCATAGATAAGATATAACATTTTATAAAACTTTCAAAAAAAAAATGGAGAAATTAATATTGAATAGCAGTGTTGAGGCTCTTTAAATGACGGTGATGTTTACGGATACTGTGATCTTCACATTATATAATTTTACATCATCAATGCAACATCCGACTCATATGATAGCAAAGTATTGCCGTTACGAAGATATTATCAAAGACATTGGTGTGTATTACCTATTTACCACAGGTTCAAATACCAACTTTATTGGCCGATAATTAATGCGAAGTGATATTAGGAACACGTGGCATTTATTCGTCCGCTCAAGATCAAATAAACGTCATGCGTTAATAATATTGCGTGTTTACTTTAATTAATCTTAATATATTCGGTACATCAACGTATATTTGTTCATTCATCAGTTTTATTTGGTTTTCGTTTTGAATTCCGATGCAGAGATATTTTTTTCCTAGTAATTTATTACGCAAATAGAGAAGAATGATTATATAGATTGTTCGACACATCATTCTAACGTGAGTTCTTTTGTAAAAGTTATGAAGTATGGTTTCATGTTTTCCTTGTATTCTACAAACAAAAATGGAACAAAGTGAAGGGCAGACATCTAGGAAAATTTCATCCCAAGAATTTCTATGGTAAAAATCACAAGAACATACGCTTCGTTGATAAATTAGAAAGCTTTTACCTTTTTCTGTCGGAACAGTTAAGGTCGCGAGATCTTGAATTAGAATTGGTAAAAAAACAGAAGCCGGTGCTGTGAATTGAAATAAAATTTTTTTTGTGTTCGAAATCTGATAAAAAAAAATATACGTCAATCCTGTTCTTGAATATAACCGACTTATTTTTCTGCGCATGCATGACAATTTGTTATTCATCTTCTGATACTAGTTGGTAGGGATGTCGTTGTAGATTTATCACCTTCATCATCTCAGATTACGTGACGCCTCCATAATTCCGAGGATACAAACAATTACTCCGGTAATTACCTCCAAATCCTCATTGTTAATGTTTACAATCTCAATAAAACCACCTACACTTGCATTAAACAGGAAAAAGTCATAAGCATTAAATGATAATGCCCGGCTGCATTATTATCTCACAGTATCACACTCGTTAACTAAATACACTGATTGTTACACCGTCTCAGTGGAAGTTTTCATGCTGTGGGAGGAGTGATGTTTCTCAAGGTGGAAGAAATATACTCTCGGTTTGTGTGCGGTGACGCGGGCTCTCAGAATTTATCGTTAAGGTCTTAAATGGAAACTGGATTATCACCATGCAGTGAATAACCAGACCAAGGATTCGTGCAGACTGTGAGGAATACACTTGTAGATGATATGTGCATCGAGTGAAGGAGATTGATTGATTGATTACTGGTGGACCGGTTTACGGGTGGAACATTTAATCGAAAATTTATCTTGTCATAAAGATAAAAATTCTGCGTCAGTAGCAGTAAATAAGATAATTATTTATATCTGTTTTTGTCTGAGGAAAAAAAACCGCAGGCACTTTGTCGTAATTATTACCGGCGAGAAGTACTTTTGAATGTTGCATGAGTGTAGATTGGAAATTGGAAAAGATTGTTATACCATTCGCGACCTTTAGTCAATTGTAATCCTCTGATGTCACTAATATTATACGAGGAACTGAGGGATTAATCTATTGGAAATAACGAGTTATAAAATAGTAGTAATATATTGTGTCGTAACTTTCAGGTTTAATCATAATACGAATGAAATCGTGTTACTGAAACATCCTCGAGGCTTGTCCTTGATTTTAATTAAAAGAATGCTGATTATATCTGCATTTGTCTGATGAGTTGCCATAACTGAAAATATCTTTACTAATTATGTAGGGGAGAAGGTGAAACGCGCACATGTTTATAAGTCCAATCTTAATTTGAAACTTATAACGCACAGTAAATTCATCGTTCTTCAGTTAATAATAATTGAAGATAACTTGTAAGGAAGATACTTTCCCTCAATTCTTCCAAACATAATTCATTTCAGGAGAAAACACCGAAAAACGTACTACGCATTATAAAGAATCTTTTGTGGAAAATATCTCATGAATTTACGTTTCAAGTATTTAATGGACTAATCATGTTTTGCACCTCGATAATTCCCCATTAAATCATTTAATCAAGACGTACCAAGCACTCAAATAATTCACACCTTGTCGTCTCCCCGCGACAATTCTTTGTTCTTAATTTATTCGACCTGAAGTGATAAATCAAAAATTTAACTCATTGCACTACGACGAGTGAAAATTTAATTCAGCAACAGAACAAAATCTATTCAGAGACACGTTTAGCATTTATTCTGATAAAATTACTGGTTGAATAAAGAAAAATTTTGTTGAATTATCAAGAAGGATGAACTCTGGGATATAATTTACCCGAAGCATAAATTTGACCCTAGGGTTTATTTCCTCGACGGCTAGACCAAGCCCTGCAAGTCAAATGAATTTATGTCTGAAGTAAATTTATTCCATAGGTAGACAATTTCAGGAATTCACCCTGGAGTGTTTCCATTCACCCGTTCGGTCAATATTAGCGTTCAATATTCGCCACTAGCAAAGATAAATCAATACGTCCTCATAGATCATTTTATTTATCTCCATAATTACGCGAAGATTTTGTTATTTGGGTTTCGTGCAAGCGCGACCGTAAAAATTTTATTTTTGCAATAAAAATCCTCTTCATGGAGAATTCTGGATTTCTACCACAAAAATAGCACCTGTCCATCGATCTCCCACTCCCAAATCCGTCTGTCCATTACCGTTGATTCCAATGCGAAGTAAAAAAAATGAACATTACATAATTTACCACATATCTCAATAACCACTCAATCAATTAGCACGATTCGTCATCATCTGACGTAATAGACATAACATGTAAAAGGGAATCAACAGGCTCTCCTAATCAATCAACATTCACATGGGGAGAGATGATTGCTATGAAGAATTATAAACCCCGCGTCCCGTTAGTTCCGCCCGCAGTCGTGAGATGTCCAAAAGTTTTCGCGTGTGAAACTTCGGAATGATCAGGTAAATTGAATGGCGTAGGGATCGCTAACTTGTCCTTGTCTTTGGGGAGCATAGTATTCAATGATCGTCTAGTGAGGGTACTGATGCTGAAACCAATGCAAATTAAATTATCCGCATCCGTGTATTGATATACACGTGTTGCAATTTTTGGACGGTCCCTTTACTTCATAAGGGGCTGTAAAATCACTTCCAGTTATTGATTAATGATAAACTAACGAATGAAAATTAAGATCAGACGGGGTTTAAAAAAATTAGAGCATTTGCATCAGTTGACAATTAATGTTGAAGAACGACTTGGTGGAAATAGTTATAGTACTTCTGATTCTCGCTGAATCTCTTCTTAAAATATTTCGGAAAGAGTCGACAAAATATTTTAAGAATAATTTGTTTATCGACTTTATAATAATGCTGAAGATTTTGATAAGGAAAATGATTAAATATTTAAAATTCTATAAAATACTCTTCACATTAATTTAGTTAAATTGAAAATGTTTAGCATACTGTAATTTCTGCGGCAGCGAATTTTCATTAAATAAATAAATATCAAATCTGCTGTGAACGCCTGACAACTTCGTCTCAAATTAATAAATTGATGAAAAGAAAGAATGCCCTGAGGAAATAAACATTTCGTTTTTAATAAAAATTTTATACTTGTGGCCACTGAACCATAAAATCTCCTGTCGATATTTACTCTCTTTTTTTTCGTTCTGAGAGCTGCAGAATTTTTCACGGCATGACATGAATACTAAAAAATATGAAAATAGAAAAAAAGGTTTGACAATGCTACGCAGGTGGTGAAAATCTTTTGTTTGGATGAAAAAAACAATCGCAAAATCCATCTGGTATAGTGCGCGCGTTTATCGACTTCTCCCGTGGCAATATACCGCAGTTGAGGATGGTTGCACGCACCAGCATGTTACTACGCTCGTAGAATTTTTCATCCGAGGATTATTACCAACGTATCCCAACACCGATGATTCCCGGATAATTCTACACTGGTGAAGGATTGTTTGTCATTGGGAAACGCCGACAGAGGTTTTATAATTGAATGTAAACACTGAGCGATGACGGTTTAAACGATCTGAACTTGAAATAGAAACAGTCGAGTTCTATTTTCCTACGGATATTTTATGCTCACGATTAGCAATTGAATTGAATTCATGAGAATGCAATAGTTCGGAACTTTTCGAAACATGATTTGTATTCATTTAATTTACAATTAAAGGAAGCAGGAGAAATAATTTTTTAACGTAGTTTTTCCACGTTCAACTTTTACGGGCCTGACCCACAATGTAAGTCCCATGTTTTATTTAATTTTTTCTATTACCAATTATGCTTTAAAGAGTATTTACTAGGTCTCAGGATAATTTTTAGTCAATTGATTTTTGACGTTCGAACAATTCTACGTAATTTCCAACAAAAATCTGTGAAGCTGACAATTGGACGACACAATGCTTCCATTCGGAATAAGAAAGTGTCAATGAAATTTTCAAGAAGCCGGCAATACTACAACAAAATTTCGCAGAATGATGACCAAATTAATTTCCTCACATACTTTGCGTTCACCATTTTTTCCACTCATGGAATTCCCCCTGAGGAATTTCGCAATTGTTTCTGCAATTTGACAAGCGAGTGGAATTAATTAATAAAATCCTCTACTCTACTTGGTGGAAAAATGTAAAATAGCTCATTGGTGAGCGGCCCACGTACAGGGTGGTGAGCCACGAAATGCCTAAACAGAAGGAGCCTTGGACAGCAATCAACGGGCCTCTTGTGACTGACCCTAATAACCGACGTCGACAGCTGGAGCGCATTCACGGGCTGCCTCGGAAATCGACAGTATACAAAAGAAGCGAGAAGTACTTATCACCAATCAAACATTCACATGACATTTTTTTCTCCCCTTTTAACTAACCATGTCTCTGTGGCCTCTATCACGGGCAAATGAAACGTTTCAATGCTTTAGATTAATTTATTATTGGCGATGAGTACAACTCGTGGGTCGAGGAAATATCTGAGATTATTTTCTATTAATCATAAAATTATTTGCACTGAAAAGTCTTCTCAACTCCAAAGATAATGAGATTAGAATAAAAGACTGAGGGATCTGTGGCGGTCTATAAAATGCACCGGTGGTACGTTGGATTTATATTTGAAATCTATGCAAAATTCAACGACTTGTCCGACTGTTTGGAAAAAAATTGAATATTTCATAGAAAATCATTTATGTAAAAACTCGAAGGATTTTGATTCTTCCACAAGTCAGAGCGGGTTTTACAGTTTTCATCCTCCAATGTTTAAAAATTCCGAGCAGTTGTCATGAATAATTCGCGAACAATTAATTATTACCGCTAAAATTATGTGTTTGATGTAATTGAAAAGCTTAATCGCCGAATACATAGTGTAGTCTTCGCCTAATTAGTGAAGATACTTGAATATCGTTGAAGAAAAATTCAATAAATATGTCCAGATCCAGCCGATATTTTTCAAGTCTACTGAACACGAATTCAATATGATTGATTCTGATTATTGTAAGTATTTGATGGACCTTCGATACCCCTTTTTAAAGAAGTAAATCCCCCGGAATTATCACTAAGATTAAAACAAAAATCTTCAACGTTATCGCAGCCCCTGGCCTCGCGCTCTGCATAGCGCCTCGTGATAAATAAACTCCTTGACTTGTTGAGAGTATAATGAGTAGTGCCAGTGCACTCACGTGTCTCAAATCCTACCTCCCCTCTCTCCATTCGCGAGACTAACACTCACCAGACGTCACAGCATTCATAAAATTCATCAACAAAAACATCATCTTCCTTTCCATACGATGATATTTTCATGATTTAATTTTCTCTCGATTTTAATATAAGACAGAGATGCAGAAAAATTTACTTCCCCATTCTCGAGAGCATCAAACTCGATTGTTTCTTGAGGAGAAATTCCTCGAGTCTTTCCTGTTTAGCAATTCAATATCGGGGCAATTGAAACGGAACGAATGGAGCCAGGGAGCACTGATCCTGATGTATTCCGAGTGAAAAGAGATCCGACTTTCCGTAATTCTTGAAAGGAAAATAGAAGAAAGAGGAAAAGAGGAGGAAGGTATCGCAGCAGCTGTTGGGTTTTATCTTGCCTTTTTCACATCGTACACCTCTCCCATCTGTGTACATATATGTATATATATACACAGCAGGGCAACACTTTCTTCCTGGTTCAGATGATATCGCGTTGAAGTTTACAGGAACCAAGGGTGTGGATATCCACAAAAGGCGCCGGTTACGTTTTATGTAACTTTTGCCTACTATCAGACCGTGACGTCACCATTTCCACATCCTTTCCAAGGTGTGGATGAATGAGAATGCATCAACTGTCAGCGAGAAATAGAGAAAATGAAGAGATGGGAGAGGTAAATAATAAAAAAAGATGGAAGAGCGAATTTCCTGGTGCCGAGTAAATTAACAGGAGGAATTTGAAAATATCTTGGAAGTCGGTGGATTTTTAGGGACAAATTTAATCAAGTTTCCTCTTTCTGAAGTTTATCGTAACAAATATGATATCCTTTCTTTTTAAATAGAGACCACGCGTAAATTTTGAAGCCCAAAATGGAAGGTAAATTCTAAAAAAAGTAGATTTGGAGGAAAAAATTCTTGTTGAGGTTGTGCTCAATTAGCAGTCTTGTAATATTAATCATAATTACTTCAGAACCCACAAAATAAGAAATTAACATTTGGAATTGTGATAAATAATTCATGTTTCTGCGTAGAGAAGTGTAGTTAGAAATAATGAATTTTTTGTGACTACGATAATGATGATACATTGTTATTTGAGAAACCTCTTCATCCGAATGAACGTCCACTGACTCAATCTCTAGACGTCAGCTATCAATGGCAAATTTCTTCCATGAAGAGAACGACGCTGCAAAAGAAATAAGACAACTACTTCCTGATTACATTGAGCTATTCAGTATCAATATTCTTCGAATAAAACTCCAAGCAAAAGCCACTGAGGCTTTCATTTCCAGACAGTTTTACTGTTTCCAACAATTTCACTATCGATATCCGATACATACCGGGGGTTTTTGGTAAATATCGGAGATGTGCCCTGCGGCACAGTCAGAGGCAATACCGAATAACCTGTGTATTGGACATTTAATAGTTACGAGAGGTAAAGTGGCGACATGTCTATGAGAAGTAGTGTTTTCCCGAGGAAGTTTGAACCTGATAGGTTGGGTCAAGGAAACTTTGGGGCGAAAGGACTTACTCGTACGTTCACTTTGCGCAATTGCTTGGAATGATTATTATAACGTATCCTTTTACATGGATTATTTGAGTTGTCGCGCGGTGATAGTTGTCAAGTGTAACAGGAAATGGTAGGTCTATCAGGTAGGAAATGAGTGGACTTATGAAAATTCTTCGTGAAATAAAAAATCCGGACAAACGATCAACTTCTGTTCAATTAGTTCCTGGAATTTAATATAAACAATATCCAGTTTATTCGCAATTCCGGATAATTTGATAGTGAATATTCATATCCAGAAAAATGTAGAATAGGTGAGAAATTCTCATTGTTTTGATCCCCATAAATCGGAAATGTCATTTATTTTTCTATATCGGCGGATCGATTGAGAAGAATATTAACGACTGGGGACAACTATCAACCATTTTTCTAAAAGCTGTTTTATGTTTTGGTCGTTTGAGGATAAGCATGAAAATTGATGAATAATATTATAAGAACATCAACATGCCCTGAAAGGTCGGATTGTAGATTTGATAACATTCTAAATGGAGTTGTTAGACAATTTGTTTTTCATTATGTCCAACTTATGAAATGAGTCTCTGACAAATGAACCATGATTGACAGTCACTAATGAGTCATAATGCGTCGTTAGAATTGACGTACTATACAATTTATTAATGGCCTCCGCAAGGATTTTGAGGTGTTCTGTTGCCAAAGGAACGAAAAGTTATGTGTGATATTTCTGATTTTATACAAAACAAACTCAATTTTTTAAAAATATTAGTTATCTTTTGAAACCCCGATAATTGCCAATGTGATTAAATTAAACGTTTGATTAATTTTTAGATTAAATCCTCAATCTCACACGAAAAATGTGGGGATGAATTTTTTATTCGATGAGGCATTTCATAGGGATTATGCGGCGAGAATAATTCAGCAATTAGCGATAGTAACAATGACTCACACTACTTGGTGACGTCTTTACTAGTTGATAACAATGCAAATGAATGTGAAAAAATTCTGAGAATATTTAGCAACATTGGGAAAAACAATTCAGATGGATTAAATTAAATCTGGAGGACTTATTCAATAGTTTGTCACTTAGGAAATGGGGGATGATGCAAAGAAACCCTTTATGGAAATTGTTATATAGACGAGGGAATTTTCTAAGAACCGATCTTATGACAAATAGAGCTAATCCAACAATTGCCAGGATTAGCTTCAATTTTTATCTTTTTTACGACATGGTGTCTATAAAAATTGATGTCACGGGCGATAAAGATAACATTGAATGAATTTTTAATAGAGTTGGTACATAACTAGGGATGATCATAAAAACGAATTATTTTCCGACTACGAGAGAAACGACCGTGATTTCACTACAAAGGTATTATAACTAATAAACTTTGCTGAATTTCCCCAATTTATTTGCAAAATCCTCTCGCCTATTATTACTTTAACTAATGAGTATATTCGCAACTGATTATCTCAACCTTGGAGCTCACTGACCTCCATTCACACAATTCTCGAAATGAATTCATAATTCTTCTTATCGCCCAAGACCTATTTCCCTCATTCTGTTCTGAATGGTCATGCCTGCAAGCAGGATTTTTAACCGCTTTAATTTTACTCACGTCTTTTTGCAACTAATGCGACGAGAAAAGCAAAATATCAAATTATCTAATATTTTTGTAATCACGCCAAAATTGGATAGTTTAACTGTCAGATTGCACCTGTTACTGAATGAAGAACCCAACGGTTCTACATAAACACTGTTCTGTGAACAATTTTTTTACGTCAATGAAGTAACGGTTTTCTTGTTCTGAGAACGATAACTTCGAGGATCATGAAGTTCGGAAATTCAGCACCTTGGTTCTGTTAACTAGAAACTCTTTTTGTGAGTATATCACTCGGTAATGATGAGTTCTCTGAACTGGAAATGAGGCTGTTAAAAGCTTATGGAATTCAGCACGGAAAATTGAGAAAAAAATGACCATTTGTTGCGAAGGCAACTATTGAACAATTGAAGAACTTAACTAATCGTTTAGTATTTACACTGGGACGTGGTGTGAGAAGAAATAACAATGACTGAAAGGAAATGATTTTTTTCATTATTTCCTTTACTATTGAAATTTTTTTCAATTTTCCTGGAACATATTGTAATTTGTAGAATTCGATTAAAGGGGAAACTGTTTATGAAATTTCAAGTTTTACCTCTAATTTAAAAAAAAATCCTACACTTTAAGGTACATTTTTTCATCCTCACATCCTTTCTGCCACTTTCCTCCCCCAAAACTCCACTTTTAATTTATCCGTCAGTCCCTTAAAAATCCATATCAAGCAACAGGTGCATGAAAACCGCGCACATCACCCGAGACATTCGAAGTTTCGGTGGAAAAATCGTTCACTTTTCTCTGTATGAACTCTGAAGCCTCTACACCCAAAAGTGACACACAGACATTGGCCAGATTACAAAGTATCTTCTCCTCACACCCAGAGCAATGGGTCAGACGCGCTAAACCGAGCCAGCGTTTAACTCCACTTGATTTATTAATATCACGCCTTATCTAACAATGCGTAACTACAATTTCCCTCCTCAACAAATTCCACTTAACTCCCCATATATCAATCTATCATACGGTAAAAGGTCACGCGAAGAAATGCTCAATTGCTTCCTACTTTTACCCATGTCAATTCACTCGATCATTGACCAGTGACGAATACCACTCACGACTACAATCTGTTATTACGTAAAAGTCAGACTGGTATCGACAGCGATTCACCGAGATCGGGGCCATTGCATAATCCTTCTCGGTATGCAGGGATCATGCTCTTGCGAGAGATCTTTTGCTTATTCCGAGGCCGTATTAATTCTCATTCTCTGAATTTTTCGGACTACTCTGTATTTTTATTCCCGTCAATGAAACTCATACGAGAATTATTTTACAAGTTGCTAGTTCCTTCGATTTTTTTATTTCCAGACCCGGAGGGAGTTATAGTAATTAAATAAAAAACTACTGTTTAATTTCGATTATTTCTCCACGTGTTTCACCCTCGAGAATGATACTGATATGTTTTTGAAGACATGCACCCGATAATTTTCGCGTAAAATAGTCTCCACCATTTTATCGTTATCCCAATGGAGATTTGCAATTTTAATTTAAAACATAAAATGATAGAGCGAATTTCCTCGGGAATTTATTGGTCGGACGCGGAATAAGATAAATTCACTTCAACTCATTCGCGTTCGCTAAGAAGTCTGTCAAAAATTTGTTCACTCCGTGGAAATGCCTTTCATGACTCAGACCCCCAATTCGATAAAAGTATCGATCAGAATTCATGTACACTCGCCCTTCCGCCTTGTTCTGCTCCCTTTACGCTCCGACAACAATCGATACATCGTCCCCGTATATTTTTACCTGGCAGCGAATGGTCAGCATGAGAGAAATAGGCATGTGGAGGTGAATTGACGAGAATAATGACACAAGTGCTATTCAACTCTGACAATAGAATTTTTTCCGGAAATAAATGAGGCTCTCGGTGAGTGCTGGGTACCAATGCGGGGTTCAGCGGTTGAAATAATTATGAATGAAGTGACAGTCCCAGCCTACGATAAGATAATAATTTCGGAAAGTGAAGATTGTAATGAGAATTATAATAATTGTGATAATATTGTGAATCACGTTCGGTTTTTCCGTTTTAATTTAACGAAATAGGAATTCGTCCGAGCATTGTTGGTAAATAATATTAATTAATGATAATATTCACTGATGCGTGTGTAAATATTATTCATTTCATCATTAACGTGACTCACGCACTCGCAAATGAAAGGTTCGGTGATGATTGGTGCTGTCATGATAAATAGATGTCCCATGATAATTAATAACATATCATTGTTTACGAGCTGGTTAAGTGGACGATGATTGTGCACTAATGTATTCTGATTCATCCGAACTACGAAATTGTCAGGGAATGAGAAATTATAACGGATTCACGGACACTTGGCAGTCATTCAGAATTTCTCTCTCTTTGTTCCATTCAGTTTTGTTCATTATTGTAGTAGTTGACAGTTGCTTACAATTTGTTCCAAAATTCACTGGCATCCACTCGATTGATCGACGGCGCATTTGAGTACCTGTTGCACAGATCACCTAGTCCCTCTTTCACGATTAATCCAACTCACAATGCAACAACAATAATTATTTTTATTTGTCAGAAATGGAGACGAATCACCGGATTTCTGGTTGTGATACGCGTGACCGTTGCAACTGTACGACGGCCGGCAAAAGACTGGACATAGGCCGTAGGCCCCACTGTACGTATACCTCGACGATCGCCGACGAATGTAAACAGTACGACAGCTGATCGACTTCAGTAATACCGTGGGATCTCAAGTTCTCGGTGGCTATCCCACTTCATTCAATTACCCCACTCTCACTCTGTCCTTCGCCGTGGCACTCCCCCATTTCTTAGTTCACTTTTTTACGAGTTGTAATTATGATTAGCTGAGTACGGTGGATGTTTTGAATTTTACGGACCAATAGCGTCCCCGGTTCGCAAGGAAACTTTTATGATGCTGATAAAAATTTGTTAAAAAACAATTGCTGTTATTTGTGATATATCTCTACTTAGCCATATCTCGATAGATATTTTAGAGAGAAAATTCAAGAACTTGATTTTCCAGAACTATTTACTAATATCAATTATTCAATTTTTAAGGAAACTAAAATAGAAATTCCTTCAAAAAAGTAGTTGTTTGTGGATAATTTCTCATGGATAGGCCCCGCCTGATATAATTTGTTTTGACAGCTCTTTCATTTGGAGAGAGGGGTGTAACATTGATCCCCGAGATAGGAACCGCTGAGGGGATAATTTTCCCGTTTATTCACGTGACAAATAGGGGAACGTCATTTTTCTTCGTTTTTTTTATATCGAAAATTACTGCCTTCGAACGGAAACGATTAGACGTTGGAGAATTTTGTGGAGAATTGGAGTGTCAAGGGAAAAAGGCGTAAAGTGGTGGTTAGGGAACCATTTTTTTGAACGTGTTGTTATATTTCTCGTGATAATATCTATCAAACTGCGCTAAAACACCTTCATGCAACCGCTGTCAGGGGGACAGCTTGTTTTGCATTCACATTGATCTCAACACAAAAGTCAAGTAATAAAGTGAGGATGTAACCAAATAGGTGGATCTGATGAATGCTAAGCATCGAGAGAAATTCACTGAAACTCCCGGCCCATGTTTCAAAAGTGAAAGCGTTTCAAAATTTCTTAAAACCATGTCTTTCATTCACAAACATGTTCTCGGGATTAAGGATTTCACTTTTCACTCGATGCACAATAAAACTAATGTCTGGATTTCCTAAAAAATTTGTAAACATCTCGTGGCTAATGAAGAACTTAAGTTCTTCTGAAATCAAACGAATTCGCATCTTGTTCACACCTTTTGCTTTAACTGTATATATCAAAATCTTGTGATAGAAAAAGACGTCAAATCCTTCAATTAAAGAAATTACTTTAAAACAAAACCTTGACAGTTTTTTCCTTTGGAAATATATATTGTCAAGTAAATACAATTGATCTTCACGAGAATAAGCAAAAAAATTGATTTAAAAAAAATATGGTCAACTCCAATGGGAATATTATTTTGAAACTACCCGACGATGGTGGTTATGTGGTTAGTGTGGTATTGCTATCTGAGGGACTTGAGTTCGATTCTCTTCTTGAAAGGCTTTGAGTTGTGACACTAAGTCTCACGGTTTAATTGTCAAGCACTGGTCTCGGAGGAGACATCCCTACATGACAGTTTATGCCCTGACGTGATGTCTCCGCATCCTTTGGCGAATGGGATACAGAAAAATGAGGAGTGAGAAACGAACAAATGGTAATAAAAATCTGCAAAGGTATTTCTGAAGAAAGAAATATTTTTCAAAAATCGAGTTCGTAACAATCGCTTTTTTTTATCGAATTTATTGTAATCAGTTTATTACAATTTTTTTGTTTTTACAAGCATGAGTTGATCCCCTCCCAATTGGTCAACCAACTGTCATATCCGACGATTGTTCGTCCATCTCAAAAATTAATCACTCTAGGCGAAAATATCTCGCAATGTCTTTCGTGATTAAAGTAATATTAGGCGAGAAAGCCCCTCGATATTATCTCCGAAGCGGCTCGTGATTATGATCATTCAAAATTTGTAAGTACAAAGTCTCAAGTTTTTAAGTTTCATCACTCTACCACTGTATCCGCTGTATAAAATTTTATTTCACTAGGATCTTTCGAGTTTTGTGGTTTGTTTTATTTCCCCGGAAGCTTTATTATTTCTTCAGGATTATTCCGGCAATTATAACAATGGTTTCCAGTCACGAGTTGTGAGGTCATGACCTTCGATTATGAGGGAGTGACTCACATTGGGTTTCGGTGGTGGTGGTTTAGAGGTAATTGTGGTTCCTCTTCTGAAATGACTGACGGGGTGGGTGAGAGACGGGGACACGAATACTAAATTATTCTGTTGTGATAAACGTTCAATACGAATTCTAAAATTTAATTATAATGGCAGCCTGGAGACATATATTGCTTATAGGCGTTCAATTGAACTTCATTCCTATGTTTCGATAATATGGAAATAAAATTTTGTTATGTTATGTGCTCATCACTCACCAGGTCCTATGAGATTCACATTCCAAGTGATAATTAATTTGAAGGAAAACTAAAGTAGAATAAAAAATAGAGAGCGATGGGAAAATATACACTGAATCCAAATGGTCAAGAGGGTGTCCAGAGTACCCGGGTAAATAATACCAGTACTGAAGTCCCCTAGCAATTCATTCTAAAGTCTACATTCACTTACAAAAATCAATTTCTTTGGCGTGCCTATGGAGTGCTTTCGAGTAAAAATTCTTAAGGTCAAAGATATTCATTGGATAATGATATCCGCCTAACCAAAATTAAGTACTTCCATAATTACACAAATTCCTGACCGCCGCATTCTCTTGAGCACCACCAAATTCTTAGATTCTTAATGAGAAATTAATACTGGATGCGATCATTCGTCATATCCAACAATGGTTCAATTCCCATTGTCCAAACGATATTGGAGTCGGTGGTAATCGTCACTTCCGCAGATCCATCGTAAGTATTAGAAGTGCTGACCATCCCCGCGAACGCTAGGGGTTGATTACCTGCAATCGCTGTTACGTAAAAGATCGCTTATAACATCTGTTTAGAAACAAAATAATTACTCAGATTCCATTTGAGGCCTGTTGTTGACACATTAGCTGTGCATCCAAATGGGATAAGACCAGCCCATGAATTATTCCCTTGAAGAACTGCTGGGATTTTAATTCTGTGCCTTCCAGCCCTTAACAGCCATGTTAAACTATTATTGGACACCAAAATTAATCGGTCGATCTAAAATTCAAATTATTTATTAAAATAATTGAATGGAAATGATCGATCAATGAAGAAAAATCGATAGCTATTACGTGTTGGTCGCCCATCAATTCGTGACTTTTGTACAGCGTATTAATATTTGCTATTATCTGATCGAATCTACCTCCATTATCAAGGAAGACGTATATTGAGTCTATCTGAAATGAAGAATAATTCTTATTTCATTTTCAAGGGGGAATTATTAAAACTGCTAAATAATTTTCATGATTATATTTTCCGATTAAACTTCGACGAACTGCAGGTTTATTTTGAACATTCTCTTCTAGCTTTTGAATATTTCACAATAGTTTGTCATTCTTTGTGCGTGTTCACGAATTTTCAAATCACATTTGCGTGCGCGAATCCGTCAATTTTTAATCGTGGTATTAACAGATGTCAGTAGAAAGTACAAATTAATGAATTGTATTTTTTGTAGGTGAAAAATCATTCCATTTTGGACTTACAAAAATGTTATCGTTTTTACGTTTCGCAGCAAGTTGCACAAGTGCCTTGGAAAAATCGGTGTAGTTCTGGTCCGGAGTATTAACAACGGAAACTCCCAGACTTCGAAATTTACCAAGGGTTTCTGGTAGGACACTATCAAAATCACCCGTTATTAATGTTGGGAATAATTCTGGATGTTTTCCCTTCAATATCTCTTCACCTAGTGGACCGAGATATTCGACCCATCTATCCGTCCCTCCGTCAACAGTAATTTTGATTTTTGCTGTGGCAAAAAAAATTATTTCCAATTCACATCTTTGGAGGTACCGGGTTATCCCCACGCGCGACTAAAACGTCCGTTTCCTACACGTTGTTAAGAACAAACCGTGCAATGCTAGTGGGAGAAGTAGTTTTTGTCTCACTGATCTCCCTCCCATGAGCCAAAAACTACTTTCCTGCACTTGTATCGAAATAGACTATTTGCTCGCAGGAAATAGGGAAACCTTACTGACTCAGTAAGTGATGGAAGGACAAAGCGATTGGAGAAATTAGGTCACCCTTGAAGGAACATTGCTCTCGAATTTTTAGGGGGCCAAATACTCAAAACTCCAATATCGTTACCTTCCTTCCAAACAGGCAGTAAAAAATTTTTGCTGACTGTTATAGGCTGATTGAGGATGAGAACAGCATAGTCAGATTGTATCAGCTCTTCGAAAATATCACCAGGGTTCCACAATGTCTCAGGAATTTCCTCAGTCACTGCCATAACTGCATAGATAGAATTTTCGATTTAACACGAACAGAAATGAGGTTAAGTGCGACTATCAGTAGTATCAAGGACAATCTCCAAATGGTTCTCGAAAAAAATCTAGAAGTTAGAAACACCAAATGTTTCCACATCAATTCATAAGTTTTTAGAAGTTTTCATCGTTTACTTCTAGATAATAAATTGGGGTTTATCATACCCGGTGTTGAGAAGAATCGTTGACCGACGTAATTCACTGCAGCGTTCGCAGCACTAGTAAAAGTAGTCAGCAACTTCATGGTTTGGAGATCTACCACGTGTCATCCAAATGATTAGAAAAAATGTAATCTGCACTTATGTACTTTCCTCGTGCTATAATTTCCGTAAAGGGCGATGAATGAATGTTGACAAGAGGAATGTTATGTAAGAATGTTTGTTGCCAATGTGGACATCTTCAAACCCGGGTTTTTCCGTTAGATGGGGACTATCTGTGTTAGAAAGCGGCGGAGGATACAGCTGACACCTTCATTACTGAGGGATGGTATGACGACTGGCAGAAGGTTAAGCACCAACACCAGGTAAATTACGATCAGTCGGTGAAAGGTGAAGTGATCTCACAAATTCTAAATTTTCATGGAATGGCAGAGCTTGAAAATTACATGTTGTAATAGAACTTGGAACCTACCGTTAATCTTGGAAGCACTAAAATATACGTAAATGTTTGGACCTCCCGGATTGGCCCCATACCAAGGAAACAATTTTCCCAGTCTGCAATTTCCGATTCTCCAAGATGCTTTTGGGATTACATTGCACCTGGCAAATTGTCAAGCATTTCATCTACTTCAACCCCGTCCCACCCTGGAGTATTGTCGAATCACTGCGGGAACTGACCCTGTTCCCTCCCTTGACAAAATCCCGGACTCAAGTTCAATCCACTGGGCATGTATCAGTAATTCTCCACCAGTGAAGTAACAAATTCACTCCCATTTGCAATGACTAATGGACAGGTGTAAATGATTTCCGTTGAGCCACAATATCGTAAATTTCATTAGAAAAATACAAGATATTGCAGCTTGTCAGCAGCACTCTCAACACTTAATATATCTCCGGCTTTGCGATATTACGCTGTCGAAAAGAACCCGGGGGATTTAATTCCCTTGACGCTGCAGAACTACGTACACGACACACTTTTTCCAACACCTGGCGCCCGGAGTTATTAAAACGTCTGCCCTTCTGTGACTCTCATTGATTCTCCAAAAACCGTCACCATCAGGATTTCAGTTTCAATTTGCTAGATGGAGTACTTTATGATTTTAAGGGAAGTTGATTTAATTTATTCCAGTGAGTGTTAAAATGTCGGACGTTTGAAATGTCTATTAAATTAAGTTTATTGAACTTTTTTTCGGGGAAAACGTTGAAAAAATTCGTAGAGGGAAGCTCCTGTTAAAGCTGAAAGCCCCCACAGTTTTAAAAATATGTCCGCTACAATTTCACATACATCTGTCCTGAAAAAGCTTTTCCTTCCATGGGACTTTCAATTTTAATATCATTGATCGGGGGTAAAAAATGCCCCCAATGATGTCGTTATGCGGTCATTATTAATATTACCACTAAATAAATCAGTCAACCTGCACTTAAAGTAAAGGAAAATAAACTTCATACATTATTTCAATATAATTCTATTTTTGTGTCCCGCCACCAGAAAAAATGAAAAGATAAAAGTAGGAGTTTCGTGGTACCTAAATCCGTAATCATCATTCCACTGCCAGTGTAACTTTGCTAATAATGGAGTATCTTAACTCGCCCTCCTGAATTATTTAACATATGCAAGCATCGTACTACACTACAAGACACTTAGTTGAGATTTGCAATTCCACTCTTCGCTATTATTGCAAGACACCCTTCAAGACCTCAGTTCCACTGGCGCCGTAAAATCCATATATCAACTTACTGATAAATATGAAGCATTAGACAGACTATGAAAATATGTCAATTTTCACAACTGACAGGTCTTCTCAGCTCACAAATTTCCTTTCTCCTCACGAAAATATTCCAGTAGACTTTTCAATTCTCCCGAGACTGATATCAATAATCTCAGTGGAGCTTCAGAGGACGCCTTCTAGTTAGAAGAGTTGACATTACGATTGATAGAATTTCGTGATATAAATCAGAAACAGATCGGGTGTGGGGGGTGGAGGATCGATACTCAATCTAACTCAAATAAAATCAGTTTTTATCTGAAATGAGAGACACAGGGGCTTGGTAATACTGTAGTGCAACGCCTCATGGTGATTTCGAGGGATCAATAACAGTGGAATGATGGGAATGCAATTCTCGTGCATGCAAATGGATCACATAGGTAGGCTCAGGGCAACAGGGAGAAATTTCTACTTGGGTTTATAGAGGCTCCTGAGCTCGATAAAAAACGTTTCCAAGGTGGCGCACTGAGACTTCTGTCGATAGCGCACTTTTATGGATTTCTGTATGGAATCTCGTGTGAATCTTATCGTTTCAGTTTAACGTTTACACCAAACGCACTCCTTAAGGTCTACTATCAGAAAACTACTCTTGAAATTTTAAGTAAAAAATCGTAAAGCTTTCCAACAATCATTTAGGCACGTTAAATGTTCATGGATTTTTTTGTCAATTTTTTTTTCGTGATTTAGAGTATTCAATGGAACGTAAGGAAAATTTTTTATGAACTGAACCTAAACGCCTGCGTGCTTAGCCCAGAAACCAGTCACAACATCTCTCCCGAATCGATTTCCTTTAGACCCGCATTCAATAATTGACAGAATTGATCTCCGGCAGTCATCTCTAATCCTCGACGTCCAATTCCCTCCTCGTCAAAATTCTGCCAAGAATCCCTGGAAACTAGACCTAGTGAATAATGAAAACTATCAAGATCCGAGTGAATTAGCTACATATCTCACCAGGCCGGAGATTAATATTTAAAGATTATCGAATTACCTGGAGCGTTTGCGTACCCCGAGTGTCTCCAGGTTTTTCCCTCATCGCTTGACTACCTCACGAATATGAAAGATGACACCAAGCGAAAAATGAGATAATTTTCATCCAGGTGGAAGAATAACTTTGGCGTAATCGGAGGTGAAGGTATGATTTACGTTGAATTACTTTCGAATTCAATTTAACGGAAGAAGGAAAAATTTCAGTTCAAAGTGTCAGAAACAGGGACTCTCTTAACACAGAGAAGTGTCACAAATTCCATCGGCAAAGACTCCATTTTAATTGAACGAGACGTGGTGTTTTGCCAACAATGAAGAGCGTAAAGTTTTGCACTAAGTTGATGTAAGATGGATTGAATGGATAGAATGGAGTACAGGTGCATGGTCCAACGACTTCGAGAAGCCCTCTTCACTACCAGTTTATACTGAGGCCCTTGGGGATGAAAGTGCTGCTAGATCCTGTCACCTTTGCCTTGCATTATGACGACTATATAGGTATAATACAGAGGAGATAGTGTGACTGTCTCGGTGTCGTCAGTGAGGCTCTAAAACTTGGATAATGGTGACGTTGTGGAGAAATTGGTGGGTCTAAGCGCACCAGACGATACGCCCGTAACTTTTCTTGGTCTTTGGTGTCTGTTGGTGGCGGTGATGAGAGCAACGGAAGTGACAGCTATTGCGGGCACAGACTAGGGGGTTTAATGACTGTTTATTGGATTTGAGTTGCAGGCTGAGGTTGCGGAACGTGTGAAAAATATAAGATTTTTGCGATTTGTTGTAATTAATTAATTAATTAATGATTCTGGATGTCTCAAAGTGGTGCGAACATTCTTCTGCGTTATTTTCAAACTTTTAAAGAGAATCATAACAATAGTGGAGAAGAAAAGTTGACTAAATGAATAAATAATAATATTTTTACTATAAACCGTTGAGAACATTAGTTATCTACCTTTTGATGGAGAACATTCTGAATTTTTAGCCTCAGGTATTAAATAACAGGAAATTATTGACGATCAACTATGTTTCCAATGTTCATCTCCCTGGAGAGAACATATTTTATGCCTATCTATGGACGAAGCATTTTTCTTCCGAGGGAATCACCTTTTGAACGCGGCGCTGTTCCGCCTCCTGGGCGTCAGGGCAGGGTGGAATACTCTCTAAAAGGGGAGAAATGTGCTAAGCAGGAGCTTACTTATCTTCATCCCTCTTTATGTGTTGTTTCACCATTTTCATCCAACGGATTATATTCAAGAATAATCAATGAAATTCATTCATTTTTCGAATCAATATTTTCTTTCTCTCATTGGCATTCTGTCATTACGTATTGAAGGAGCTCTGAATTTTGATGAGAATATAATGTTCGCTGAGAGCTATCGTGAGGGATACTGATAACGAAATTTAATGGATGTTAACAAGGCTTCGTAGAGGAAACTAACTTCTGATAACTGTCTTCTTAATTAACTGCTCAGTAGATGAGAAGCCCTGTTCATGTTTGCAGGTTTTCCTCAATAAAATTGCCACCAATATTATCTTGTGGGATTGAGCAGGTGATTGAATGAGATTCACGCCAGTGCGGTGGTCGAATATTTTATTTCCTCTTCGAAGATACACTGAATGGTAAGTCCAAGGTAGATCGGGAGTAGTGTGTCCGAGGAAGGTAGAGGAACGACTGTCTAGAGATCGGGAAGAGTGTGGGCTTATAAAGGAAAAAGTGTAGGAAAGGGAACGCCTTTGGATCTCTGGTTTAGGGTTCGGAATGCGCCGGTTCTGGGGAGTTCCCCAGTCTCTAAATAATGGTTTATTGCCTGTAGATGACCAGGGTTTGGGGTGTTCCCCAAACTGATGATGGTCGAGAGGGTAATTAGCCTCCGAGGGTCAGGTCCGGGGCTAGACTCGGTTGGGGAATTTCCCATCGAGTTGATGGGGTGTCCTGGCGACACTGTCACCACAGTACCCCCCTGCCAGTGATTTGGATCACGATGATGATGCTACTGTCCTGCCTGGTAGTGGTTGGTGAACCTGACGCGTCTTCCTGAGCGCGTTGTTGGTGGTGTTGCTGGTGGTGGTGGTGGTGGCTCTGGTACTTCCGGCTCGGGTGTTGCTAAATTCTGGGTGGCTTGTTGGAGACCTGCTTCATCGTCAGCGATGACATAAGCTGGTTTCAACCTGTCGATGGAGACGTTCACGTCCTTGCCCCTGATGTGGATGGTGAACGTCTTGGCGCTGCGGCGGATGACCCTGTATGGACCTTGATACGGCATCTGGAGAGGTCCTTTTGGTGCGTCATGGCGGACGAAGACTTGCTCTGCCGTGGCTAGGTCTTTGAACACAAAGGTTTTGTGAGCTCCGTGTCTGTTGACCTTAGCCGGGCGCAGGTTGGCTAAGTGCTGGCGAAGTTCCTTGACGTAGTCCGCTGGGTCGTCTTGGTGACTGACAGCTCGGGGGGCCAGGAACTCTCCAGGTAGGCGTAATGGCTCGCCGTATGCCAGGTCGGCTGCTGATGCCCGGAGGTCTTCCTTCCAGGCCGCTCTGATCCCCAAGAGCACCGTGGGGAGTACCTCCGTCCACGTGGTGTTCTCATGGCACTTGATAGCTGCCTTGAGTTGGCGATGAAACCGCTCGACCATGCCGTTGGCTGCTGGGTGATAGGCAGTTGTCCTCAGGTGAGTCGTGCCTGCCAAGTAATTGAGGTGCTTGAACAGGTACGACTCGAATTGCCGACCTTGGTCTGTGGTGATGCGGAGGGGAACACCGAAGCGACAAATCCACCCTTCGTAGAAGGCTCTGGCTACCGTCGTTGCCTCCTGGTCCTCCAGGGGAAATGCTTCCGGCCACCTGGAGAATCTGTCGACGCACGTGAGGCAGTATCGGTAGCCCTCGGAGATGGACAGGATGATCAGGTCCATGTGCACGTGCTCGAACCTCGAAGATGGTGGGGCGAATTCTCCCACTGGCGCTGAGACATGCCTGGTGATCTTGGCCTGCTGGCACTGGATGCAGGCGCGAGCCCACTCGCGGCAGTCTGCTTTCACGGACGGCCAAACGTAACGTTGAGTCACGAGTTTGACCGAGGCTTTGACTCCAGGGTGAGCCAGGTTGTGGATGATGTTGAAGGCTGCTCGGCGGTATGGAGGTGTCAGGTATGGTCTTGGTGATGGTGATGACGTGTCGCAGAAGACAGCTACGCCTGCTCCTGGGATCTGGATTTGCTTGAGTTGCAAGCCTGATCCTGAGCGTAGGTATGTTTTCATGGTGTCATCGGCCTGCTGTGATGACGCCAGGGCGGTGTAGTCCAGTGGTGATGAAACCGCGTCGATGCGGGACAGTGCGTCCGCGACGACGTTGTCCTTGCCGGACACGTGTTGGATGTCGGTGGAGAACTGCCCGATGAAATCCAGGTGCCGTGCTTGTCTGGGTGAAGCCTTTTCCAACTTCTGCCGGAATGCGAACGTGATTGGTTTGTGGTCCGTGAAGATCGTGAAGGTCCTGGCCTCTACCATGTGTCTGAAGTGTTTGATGGCGAGGTAGATTGCCAGGAGCTCACGGTCGAATGCGCTCCACTTTACTTGAGCTGGACTGAGCTTCTTTGAAAAGAAAGCCAATGGTTCCCAGTCCCCGTTGACTCGTTGCTGCAATGCTGCGCCGACGGTGTGGTTGGAGGCGTCACAGATGAGCGCGAGGTTAGCGTCGGCCTTGGGGTGAGCCAGGAGCGCTGCGTCAGCTAGTCTGGCCTTGCAGGTGGTGAAAGCCGTCTGGGCTTCCGGAGTCCAGTTGATGGGAGTTCTGCCCTTGATATTCCCCACCAAGAGCTCGTTGAGAGGTGCCTGGTCCTGTGCAGTCCGGGGTATGAATCTCCGGTAGAAATTCAGCATACCCAGGAACTGTCGGAGCTGCTTCGCCGTTGTTGGTGCTGGATAGTCCAGGATGGCTTGGACTTTTTTCGGCAATGGACGTGTGCCCTCCTTGGACACCAGGTAGCCCAGGAACTCCACCTCAGGCTGGCCGAACACGCACTTCTGTGGGTTGATGAGGAGGCCGTAGGATTGGAGGCGTTCAAATAAGGTCCCCAGGTGCTGTTGGTGTTGTTCTGGTGTTTCGGAGGCTATCAGGATGTCGTCGATGTACGCGTAGCAGAAGTCCAAGTCCCGTAGCACCTCGTCGATGAAGCGTTGAAAGGTCTGGGCGGCGTTGCGAAGACCGAACGACATGTAGGGGAATTCGTACATACCGAATGGTGTGGTGATCGCCGTCTTCGGGATGTCCGCCTCGGCGACCGGAATTTGGTGGTACGCCCGAACCAGGTCGATCGTGGAGAAGATCTCCTTGCCTCGGAGTGCCTGCGCGAAGTCCTGGATGTGCCGCACTGGGTAGCGGTCCGGAACGGTGCGAGCGTTGAGCGCCCGGTAGTCTCCGCATGGTCTCCAGTCATCCGTCTTCTTCTTGGCCATGTGGAGAGGTGAAGACCATGGGCTATTCGATGGTCGGGCTGTACCTCGTTGGACCATGGCGCTGAACTCCTTTTTGGCATCGGCCAGGCGGTCTGGGGCCAAACGCCGTGGTTTGCTGGCCACTGGAGGTCCTGGAGTGGTCTGGATGTGATGCTTGGTGTCATGCCGCGGAGCTGTCCCGGTTCCATCGGGTCTGGTGAGGTCGGGGAACTGCTGAAGGAGCTCGTGGTACTGCGAACTACCTGTAACTATTTTAATACTCGATAGATTAACATTTTCGACTTGCCCGGGTGAGGTGAGCGAGGTGATGGAGTCCACGAGTCTGCCGTTGCGGAGGTCCACCAAGAGTCCGTAGTGGAACAGGAAGTCTGCTCCGATGATGGGTTTGGAGACGTCGGCGATGACGAAGCTCCACGGGAATGCTCGCCGCAGCTTCAAGTTGAGGTCCAAGGAGACCGTCCCGTACGTCGCAATGGTGCTGCCGTTCGCCGCCGAGAGCTGATAAGTCGACTTGCGTTGCGGCCCGCGCACTAACCGTCGTGGGAAAACGCACAAGTCGGCTCCTGTGTCGATCAAAAAACGTACCTTGGTTTCCTGATCGGTGATGAATAGGCGGCGCGTCGTCGAGGCAGAGTCACTACCCGCCATTAGTGACTGCTCGGTCCGTTTCCCTGAGCGGTGAAATTGCACGGTCGTGTGCACATTTTAGCCTCAGGTCCGAAGCGCCGATGGTACCAACAGATGCGGTCGGTTCCGTGCTGCCGGTGCGTGGAGCGCGACCTGGACCTCTCTCGCCTGACGTTGCGGCCGCGGGGGGATCCTCCGTCTCCTCTGCTCGACCGCTTCAGGCTCTCGATTTCAGAGCGTAAGTCGCCGAATTGTTCCTCGAGGTTGAGGGCCAACTGGGACAGCTTGAGGCTCAGGAGCGCCTCAATGCTGTGCGCCGCTGCCTCAGCGACCTGTGGAGCAGCAGGTGGGATCCTTGGTCTCAGGATCTGGATGGTTTTGTCGGCCAGATCTGCAGCGTCGTCGAGGGAGGCCTTGCGCTGGGTGGCCAATAACACCTGGACGTCGGCCGGAAGGCGCGTGACCCACAGTGTCCGGAGAGCATCGTCCGGGAAGTTGGGTCCCGCCAGGTTTTTTAGGTGGCGCAGAAACTGAGACGGTTTCATGTCTCCCATTTCTGCGCCTTCTAGGAGTTTCCTCGTCTTCTCCTCCTGGGAGGAGCTCAGGCGCTTTATGAGCTCCGTTTTTAAATAAGTGTAGGGGTTGTCCGCCGGAGGGTTCAGGATGATGTCCCTCACGTCGGTGGCGTACCTTGACCTGGAGAGCTTCCCGCAGATGTGGCCGAATTTTGTTGATTCGGAAGTGATCCCGGCTGCGTGAAAACTGCGATCGGCGATGCCGAAGAAGAGTTCAGGGTCCTCCGGCGTGAACTCTCCTAGCTGCACGGCTACTCGGTTGATTTGGGCCGTACTCTCCATCAGGTTCTGCTGCTGTTGTGGAGGCCACGTGTCCTGCGATGGTGGTGAGGGGCACTCGTCGGATGGTGCTCGTTGCTGTAGTGGCCGCTCTCGTTCCACGACCATGTGGCGTCTGCTGGTGCTCAGTGTCCACGAACTTCCGCTGGATCACGTCGGGGTCACCAATTTGTGGGATTGAGCAGGTGATTGAATGAGATTCACGCCAGTGCGGTGGTCGAATATTTTATTTCCTCTTCGAAGATACACTGAATGGTAAGTCCAAGGTAGATCGGGAGTAGTGTGTCCGAGGAAGGTAGAGGAACGACTGTCTAGAGATCGGGAAGAGTGTGGGCTTATAAAGGAAAAAGTGTAGGAAAGGGAACGCCTTTGGATCTCTGGTTTAGGGTTCGGAATGCGCCGGTTCTGGGGAGTTCCCCAGTCTCTAAATAATGGTTTATTGCCTGTAGATGACCAGGGTTTGGGGTGTTCCCCAAACTGATGATGGTCGAGAGGGTAATTAGCCTCCGAGGGTCAGGTCCGGGGCTAGACTCGGTTGGGGAATTTCCCATCGAGTTGATGGGGTGTCCTGGCGACACTGTCACCACAATCTCTTTTTCCATGTCAACTAGAGCTAAACATTTTCCCAGAAAAATCTCATTTCGTTCAGAATTATTTTACTCAAATTTTGGAGAAATCACTGAAGTTGGCATTTTACCGTACAGTTAAGTAATTCATCACGATTTCCTTCGAAAATTCGTTCTCTATCAACCCTTATCGCTACACTATCGCAAACTTCAATAATTTAACTGGCCTTTGCGCGAAAACGATGTCATGGTTTCAATTTTAACGTCACTCGGAGTAGGATATCACTCTTATCTCACATTGGGGATCTCATTGAATGGTTTTGGTATTCCCAAAATCACCCATTCCCTACCCACAATAATTGATGCCCGTTGGAAAGGGTGTCCAGCGGTAACGGTTGTAATACTGTACATCTGAAATTGATCGATTGAATCTATCCAATTTAGTCGTTCACCTCCCCGTCCTGATTTTCACATTTAAATCCCGTTTTGAAATTAGTCAGCAAATAAAACTGGGGAGATTACCATTGTACGGGTGAAAAAGACGATAACTCGTGGGTTAGAATCAGCGTGTCGTCGACGCTGTGTCGGGGGGCTACGGAACTGATCTGAGAAGATTGTTGGCAGCTTGCCAGCTCTCCCCCTCAATATGACGCCTCATCCCTTTCGAATTTCCTTTGCATTCATCGAGGCCACTCGACCCACAATGTCGCTCTCCCCCTATTCTCTCCCCTCCCACCCTTTGACCCCGCACCATTTCCAAGGTCCAGTTTGCCGCAAATCCGTGCTAGTTCTTCATCCACCCTGATCTCCCCTTATTTCCACCGACTGTGGGCGCAAGTCAGATACACTTTGACTTGAGGGAAGAAAGCTCTTTCTCAAATTAAATTTATTTGCCAACTCCGAGAAATGAGGGATTGCGCTTTTTCGGAGGTGATAGTGCGGCAAATATTTACTTCTTTGAATCTAAAGACAAATCGACTGACGGAGAGAAACGGTAGATTCCCCGTGAGACCAAATGTTCGATAAAAATTACGGAGGCATCAGTTACATACGCCACTTATATAGCAATAATAATTTAAACTGGTATTTGTTTACAAGGAAGTTTCCAAAAAATATCTCATAACTACGAACATCGATGGAAACCCCATCTTTCACGATCCAGGAGGTCCCGATTACATTGCCAATATTCTAGATGTCAGTGCCATAGTGTTGGAACCCAGAAACTCATTCTCTCTGTGATTATATCAGATCCTGATCTGGAATGTCCCTCATTGGCATGCACTCAAGTCACGGTCTGATTAAAAATCCGGTTTCTCTTCTCCCCATTTTCATTTAATGATTTTGATTATCCGGCCATTTGTCGATTGGATAGATACCAATTCGACCGTTCCAATCTTCCAGAGACTCAAATAAAAGGAGAAATGAGTATTTTGAAATTCAATAACAAACGAGTTTGAGATCACCAATTACTCCAGAAATTCTTATTTCTCAGGCGTTCTGCCTTTACTAGATTGTACGCTGATCAATTACAAATCTCACATGGAGAAAGTCATTGTTGAACCTAAGATGATTTGAATTCATTCAGGTCAGTTGAATATCTGTATTTCCCCGAAAAATTCGTCTGAAATGTTCCCTTGTTTCGAGTGTGAAATTTCCCGAAAAGAGGAGCACATGATTTGTCACTCACTAATTGATTCAGAAGTTCACCTATTATACTTCAAGATAGTTTTTTTTCTATTACAAAATTTAAAGGATTAAGAGCAAGTTATCTGGTGATTCTCCGTTGAGCGTTGTTGATGGGAATCGAAATAGTGCGAATTATCCTGAAACAACGCCTCGATCTGGGCACCAGTATGATCCGAGTGAAACCGTCCGGTAAAACGAGATTAATGGACGTCGTTAATCTCGGATTTCGTCCTGAGACACGAAGCGCACCCAGTCGACTCGATCATTCCTCAACCCAGTTTTTCCCTCATTCCATTATTTCCTATCTCTAACGGAATTTACATTCACGAACGACAGCCTGAGGTTTTCCCTACTCGTCCAGTATTTTATCTCGAATTTTTATTTATGGTAATGCAAAAATATAAGCAAGTGTGTTTTTTTTTACTGATAATCTCTTTAGAATTAGATGTGGGTTCGAATTACAAAATTGTAAATGAAGCCAATGAAAGTATTTTTATTGTATCCAATTTCTGTTTCTTTTCTTCGCGTCTGTCTGTGAGAAATAATCAACATGAGAGGGGAACATTTATCCTCCATAAAAGATGTCTCAAATACAATTTTTCCTTCTTTGTAGTGGATAAAGAGTAATCTTGTAATGTACTGAGAAGAAAAACGTTTACCAAGGGATCACCTTTCAAATACTAAATTTGTATAGAATTTATGATTTTCCAATTTCTTCCAATTGTCAATTTTTTTCGGTAAAATAATTTTGAATAATTGTAAATGTTAATAGACTTCATTTAAGGTCATATGTAGGATAATAAGTGACATAATTTTCGTTGTAATACAGTTCTCGAAAAATTAATTCTTATTTCAGTTCGTACATCCACGGCTGACCAATAAGGACCTAATCTACTGGATCACGGAAAACGAAAATATCTATGAATTCGATCCAGTGGGTCTTCGATTAATTGAGTGATGCCACAATCATGAAAGGTAAGGGAATATTCAATATTATAAAGTTCATTACGCGAAGGAATCAAATTGTGAATATTTAAAATGAATTCACTTCAGAAAAATATTTTTTTCTATCGCCTACTCATCTCAGGCACCGTAACCCACGTGGACTCATATTTTGGATTATTATTGCCATTTTTCTTTTAACGTGACCCGTTTTGATACCTCCCAAACACAAAAATAACTAGAATCTCACAAAAACGGAAATAAAAAACATGAAATTTATCATTCCACGCGCGAGAACATCTCGGCAAAGTTTCCTCGGTAGACGCCTGGAACTTACAAAAGGTCAACTTTTCCGTCGCCAAAAGAAGGAGAAGAAACTTAATCACAAGTGCACGGAGGAGGATTTCGAGGGAGGTTAGATTGAGTGCGCAAAGAGTTGTGGGTTAAAATGGATGAAAAGAGTTTTGAAAATTTTTGAAATGAATCCAACTAAATTTGGGAAGGATCAGAGGAATTTACAGTCCAAAAGATTTGCGTAATTGACGAGATAAACGAGCAAGTGGAGAGTCTCAAACTTAGAGTGAACATTGATCCTTACTACACGAACAACTTTCATAAAAAGTTTCGATCAGAGCCCGGAAATTTTTGATATATCCTCCTCTGAAATCCCAAAGAATTTTCAGAGAAACGCCAATCAAATCCCACTCATTAATTGAATCCGCAATTTTCCTTCGACTTCCCCAAATGATTATGGAACTCTCGCGCCGGGAACTCCAGTGAAGTAAATACATTCAATCGGCTCTACCTGCACTAATATACCTTAGGAAATTATTTCAAATTATGAATTATTGTTGTTCAGATTTCAAACCCACATTCCGCCCTTAAAAATTCAGTTTCAAATAAATCCAAGGTACGCAAGTGAATGCGAAGACAAAATTTAATCATAAAATCGAAACTTCTAAATCTGAAAGCCGTGTCGGTGCCCAACTCATTTAAAACAGATTTTTCTCCAGTCAAACTATCCACTCCATGCAAATTGTCAACAAAAGTCATGCGATTCCGCAGTATTCTCCACTTTTTTTCCGCGCCGACTGTGGACTCACGTTTCTCCTCAAATTTTAATGCTCCTAATGACCAAACGTTTTCCAGCATTACGTGTTTTTGCCCTCGAGTCTCTTGCTCACTCCAACCCCCGCTGGCTTCCTCTGCCCCCCTGCCACCCGATCCCACCCCACCCAAGAAGACACGACACGTTCTTGCCGCACCTTAGCGGTTTCTGTTCCACGTCGCTCCTCTATTCTGGGCAATACATCGTTTTTAACTGATATGCGCGCGCAATTCTGGTCCAGAAATTTCATCCCCCTTGACGCCCTTGCTTCGACCTCGTCCACACCCCCACCCCCATCATCCCCGCGTCCTCGCCACCTCCGAAAAACCCCACCCACCCACCCACCAGCCACCCTTTTACCGGATGGCAGTAATACCACGTTCCACACTGGGGTAAAAGAGAGAGGGGGACGCCATGGCCGGGGGGGCGGGAGGGTGAATTGTTCGCACAGTGGCGCCTTCTTGCGAGAGAAATTCACATAAGACTGAAACGCCTGTATTTCACGAGTTACCCTCGAAACCCATCTCTCAGTCGTGCAGTGAAGTGCGTGAGAGAGAGCAGCGGTTTTTGAAGGGCTCTGGCTGCTGACGTACCGCGTGGATAACGTTCAAGTGCGTGTGTTTAGGTCTGTGATAAGTCAACAATAATTTATGGATTTAATTATCGACGCCGATAACGGGAAATTCCCAATTTTTTGTGAAGGATTTTTTGGGCCCTTTTGGAGATGCTTTTGGAATCTTGATTTTTGTTCAATTTTGGTTGAGCTTCTGGAGGAGCGGAGTGAATGGTTTTAAAAGTGTTTATGTTGTTCGTCTGGAGAAAAGGAAATGGATAAAATCTCTTGGGTGGAAAACGAGCGTTTCACACTCGTTTTTACTGCGTCAATTGTGTGACAACTCACTGTGGCATCGTTGCTGCAGGAGAGATTCAGGAAGTTCGTGTCGAATGACTGTCGTGTGCACGACATTGCTATTTAATCCAGAAAAAAATGTAGACAGAAAGTGTTAATTTAGGATTCAATTTGTCTACTTTTCCGATTTATTTGCGGAAGTTTGGGCTGATTGACGATACAGATTCGAACTGATGACATCGACGTTGAGAGAAATGGGGTTTCATCGTATTTTTCCAGAAAAAAAATCATAAAGCATTTGAGCTCGTTCAAATGCTTTGCACGAATATCTGCATTCAGTATTCAATTATCCAAATCATTTACCCCATCAATCGATTCTATAAATTTAAATTCAATGATAACACCGCAATGAATAATTTGCATTGTGAATTGTTAATAGCATCATCTGTTGGAGTATCTATAGAGCTATTACTGCCCACGAATTTTTGAAGAATTTGAAAGCATATTCAACCGCACAAACTCCAGTGAATCAGACAATTGTGTGCTGACATGAATAAAAAATAAAACTCCAACAACTTCATCCAGTTTCTTTCTCTCCGTGTGAAATACCAGGATTTTGATCTCGTATTTGTGGAGACCCTCGAGACAGGACTGTTCAGGACAAAGAGTACCCGAAACTCCCTCGATTATTGGGACTCGGACACTTGCTCGATCCATCCACTGCAACCAATCGATTATCCACTGGGATAGCGTACACTGCGGCCAGTGGTTTAGGCCGTTTACCAGCTCCACGGTGGTTAAAGGGGTTGTGAACGGGTGAGGGGGTGGTGGTGGGAGCGAGTGACAGGGGGTGACTTGAAATACGACGGATCGTATGTTTAAATCTCGCTGTTACAGCCCCCTCGGATCACAATGTCCATCAGATTTCAAGGTTTATCGTGAAATCTTTCGGATGGTTTATGTTACCAGTGGCTTCGTGCAACTGTAGAATCATTTCTCGAGCGCTATCGCACCACTCGGTAACTAACGGAGGTGATACTTACAGGAGACAAGGGGTGACTACTTATCTCTGGTCACGTCGTACCAGTACTTTATCTAACCTCTTGCCCCAAACCATCATACTCAGTCTAGTCATTCAGGTCATCTTGTAATCCGTAGGTCTGACGAGAATACACATGATCTACTTACGAGGGAAAATTTACATTTAAAATATTTTTTTTTGATGTAGGGTGTCTTTTAAATTTGTAGGTACAGGTTGGTGGGAGCGGAAAAGTAGTGAATGGAAATGTGCTCAGCCAATTTTGAATGAGTTCATCTCTCATGACTGAAATATGGCGATGATTGCAATAGAAAAATTATTTGGTGGAAGATAGAATCATTTATTTATTTCTAATGAAAGTGATGAACTATCAGCTAATGATGAAGCCGAATGTCAACGAATGGCTCCCCCACGAAAATTTTTATCTGCTGATCTGTCAGCAATTGTCAGAGGAATCCTCTAAAGATCTTTGGCAGATAAATATTTATTTCAGACAATGTTCTCTCACTTGTGAATATTTTCTCAAGTTTTTAAGATCAATTGCAAAGAAACTCTTCCGAGGAAAACAATTTTCTTTGAACTTTATCTTTGAAAAGAGATATTTTTGAAATTACGTAGTGCAAGTGACGAATAAACCCCCAATTTTTCTTCCTCAACTCCGGCAAACTCATGCGATATCATCTGTCCCCCGGTCTCCTCCACATCTATTGAAACTAAACTCACCCCGTCCCCGATACACATTTACCTCTCCAACCGTCTTCAGTCTACGGGTATTTGCCCATCTATATCTCCATATTCGTTTCGAGAAAGTTTCTATCAGTTTCACTCACATATACGTGGATAAGCGATCCAGTTGTGAATCGAGGCGGGGTTGGAACTTTCAGGCACAGTCGGTTATCTTTGGATTCTGTGGACCCGAAAACTGATGCTGACCGTGGTCTTATCCGGTGAAAATCGGATCCCTCGAAATATTCAAACCCTCAAAACTTTATATTTACAGCTTGATAGGAACTTCACGTCGATTTTATGAGAATCTCTCGGGAATCAGGGGAAGGACGAGAGGGCCCTTTTCGTGAAGTGCAAATTCGGCAGAAATTAACGGCTGTAGTATTCAGGAGATAAGCACTCCAAAGTCTTTGCCTCATCACTTGTTTTTATCACCATTTTTTCATTTTTTTTTTCACTTTTCTTTCGCTACACTTCTGTCTCTGAGGGTTTCTCCACCACACGTCTGTTGAATAGCGGGTATTTTCCGTGAAAGTAGGGCGTGCAGGGGAAGAGGGTGGTGGAAGGGGATGGGTCATTTATTCGTACTTACATTTTCGGAATGCAAACAAAGCCGTCGTCTGGGCGGTAAGAGAGTTCATCCTGAGTTTGTTTTTTTTAACGTTTAAAAAAAACAAACACAGGTCCCACTTTGGCGTTAGAAAAAAAATGCATTTTCACTGAAAATGGTGTCCAGGGTTATTTCTGTTAGTCCAGTTTAACTAGGTTTTGAATGTACCAACTGTTTCACTGCTGCATAGGTCCAAGATAGATTTGACATTTATCGCTATCAGTATTGCCACTATCGAGCTTGATTATTTCTGGATCAACACTTTCAGTTCAAGGAAGTACTCGGACAATTTGAGTAGAATAGTTCCAGTCTATCGGGTCGATCTTACAGTTGATTTTCTGGACAATTTCATGGTGAATGTGTCTACTGTCATGGTCTCACTCGATTTGCTTCGAAAGGTTTTCCAATGTCTTGGAGTGAATGCTTTGAAGATGCGAGGAAATACCTCGAATGATTCATCGAGAATGTTTTTCAATCCAATTGAACGTAAATGTTTAAAAATAATACCCAATCCCTGACACCGTTCACTTACTTTTCTCCACTATTTTAATAATTTTTTCCCCTCAGTTCCAACGGTAGAATATTGAAAAATGGCTCAAAAAATCAAAATGAACGTATAAATTTCAAAAAAAGAATTAAAAAATTTCAGGTGTGTCGTGGCAACGGGGGGCAGAGAGGGACTCGCCACCGTGGGGTGTAAACCGGGTCCACGATGCCCCCCATAATTGGGGAAACACTTCGCGTATGGTTTTTATCCGCACTTGTGGTACACGGGGCAGTGGCCGGTAATCCAGACGCAAAGCGTCTCTATGACGATTTGCTATCTAATTACAATAAACTCGTGCGTCCGGTGGTTAATACGTCTGATGTATTGCGTGTGTGCATCAAGCTCAAGCTCTCCCAGCTCATCGATGTGGTAAGTCCGCAAAAACATTTCTACCAACTTCTACAAACCCCCGCATGCTAAAATGGTTCTGTAAAACCAGATAACAAGCCCTATTCCTTCGCAGGATAATTATTTATAGGAAACGTGTTTCTTCCTCTAAAAACGAATGTCTCAACGTTGCATTTCTTCTGTAAATAATTTTGTGCTTGGAAAATCAAGATCAAAAAAATTCAAGAAATCGAAAAGTGAATGGGAGGAATGAGAATAATATTCAGATAATAATTCGGTAAATTGTGACATCTTCATGACCCCGTGGGCAATTGAATAGGCCGCAGCGGCGCGTGAAGGGTGTGTCGAGGGTGCAGTGGTTAAAGTCGGTACAGAAAGGTGACGCTCAGCGGTTGCCGCTGTACTCCCTCCGCTTAATACGGTATAGATATATTCATTCGTACATTGAATGCGGCATACTTCAGTATGTGGAGAGGGCCCTTGCTCTTACACGCGCGTACACTCAACGAGAACGACGAGGGAAACTGGTAGTAATAATAATGCTGAAATTTTAGCGAACCGACTCCTGGAGCGGGTGGGCTGTGGCCTCTTGAAATATAAGCCGGAATGCACGCGGGCCAGTTATTTTCACTGGCGTTATGAGCTAGCAGTTGTTTTGAAACTGGAATTAAGTGGCTTTTTCTCACGCTTTATTGCACTTGGAGGTACAAAGGGGAGTTATTGAAGTCTGATTGGACAGTTGAAGTGCTTTCATTGATTTCCATTAGTGAATATTTGGTTATTAGCGAGTCGCTGATGTTCATTTGGTACAGGCAGATACTGCAATAGTTATGGCATAGTTTTGCGGATAATTTCGAATATTCCCAGGACCTGGGGGACATTAACGAGGCTGTTCAAGGTACATTCTCAGTCTAATTCACAGATATTGAGTGCGCGTAGGAAACACTATGTGATAAATTCGTTTTTTGTCCGCAGTTAGGGGTTCGAATAAAGAACTGCCCCGAGATTTAAGAAATAAATAATTCGACGTACATCCGATGAGACTCCGAACAACAAATAGATGCTCGTGACAGCATTCATTTCATTTATTTATTTACCCATTTTATTTATCCCTCTATCCGTCTCTGCAGCCAAAACCGACGACAAAAGGATTTCCAATCGATCGATAATCGATTATCGATGAGTTATCCCCGGTTATTTGATGTTTCACGTGTCCTGTTCTGGAGTTTCGATAGTCACCAGATAACGTCAATCGGCTCTACAGTGAAATATACCCAGTGATGCACGTCGCAACTCTGCGTCTCCTCCAACTCATCGTTGCCCGATAACTGCAGCGGTCGATGCTCATCCCCTCATCCCTCATCCACCAATCGCTTCCCCTGCTACTCTCTTGACTCGCTGGACTCTTTCTCCCTGTGTCTGTACCCATCCCTCTTTCTTCGATCCATTCGTTCAAGTATTTCCGGTACTCAAACGCGGGAGAAGAAGTAGAAAGAAATGAGAATTGAGGATACTTCAATTCGATGAAAAAATCTTTTTTAATCGATCGATATTTCCATTATTGTGGGATTTTATTAACTCTTCGATTGACCGGTGAAGTGTAGTGATTATTCAGATGTTGTAAATTTTTCATTAAATTTCCAATGGAATTTAATTAATGGAAAAATGGATAGGAAAAGTTCAAGGGTGATAAAGAGTGAATTTCTAGGGAATTTCGTGAAATTTTCACAGAGAGGAGAACTCTTCTTTCTCTCAATAAAATTTTCAGTTTCAGCACTCGAATTTTTCCCTGTCCTTCGCTTTGCCGCTCTTTTTCACGTTAGCATTAAAATTTTTTCTGAAAATTTTCTCTGCACATATAGTACCGAATAAAAAATTTAATAGCGAAGCAGACGGCCCCCACATTTCATCCGAATCATGAAGATCTAAAAGCACTCTCTGCACTGTTCTTCGACCGCAATGGAATAGTTTTGAAAACTTCATGCGTTTAGATAACTATCACGTTTCTGAGGACTGTTGAGCCCTTTACGATCAATCCACCGTAAATCCAATGTACGTGCGTAATACAGATCCCGTGTAATATCCACGTAGATCGTAAAAATAACACCCCTCGCAACGTTTTTCTTCTTGGAAAAAAAATGCATCTCAGTGCCTCTATACGTATTGCGCCGGAGTATCAGGGGGTGAGAATGGAGGGTATTTTTTTTATGGGTCTGCATGAGCTGGATACGTTTACAGCTCTCGCTTTTGTCCATAAGGGAGGAGAAATGGAATTGTAATAATTTGAGTAATGGAGGGGGAGGGGGGATTCAGGTGGGAGCTGATGAGGAGACGTCGTTGGGATTTTCGTCATTACTTTGGTGTTATGAGAGTGGTAATATGAAGGATAGTTATTCATTTTGAGAAGATGTTTCGTGGCTCGCATTGCGGGAGTCCGGATTTCATCAAGGACCTTAGAAAATTAAATATCTCAGATGAATCCCAAGATATCGGGGATAAAAAATGACCGGGAGTGAATAAAATTTTGTTTGTCACACGATTTTTCCCGGATAATTCATAAAGTCGAGTGCAAGTAGGAAAATATTTTCTATCATCTTGGGAATTCCCTGCACGTAGTGCAATTCATCCAAAAATTTATGTGCTTATGTCGTAAACAAGGTGATCACCCCTCGGTATAAATTATGGTGTAACACAATGATTGGTCGGCTTGCACCTCGTTTATGGTGCGACGACATGAACTTTTGCAGGATTTTTTTCCCATCCACATTGGACTGTGCCATTCACGCACGAAACTATTTGTCAATTTCTTCAATATTAATGTCAATTACTGCGAGAGCTCACTCACCCAGGAAATAACTCAATTAATTTGTAAGAAAAAACTTGGAATGAAAGCCGCAACGAAACTAGAATTAATATCGTAAAAAAATGAAAAATGAGAAAGAAGTTCAGAAAATTGTGGCAATTACTCGAGACTAATCCGCGGTGCCATAAGCGACGAGGGTTCATTTCAAGAGTTATTCTCCGTTCATAAAATATTTTATAACCCCCGCAGGAAAATAAATTTGGGAAATAAATGAAACGGTAAATACTCGCGTGTTTAAAATAAACGGAATGAGGACATTGTCAAAGCCATTTCAGTGGCACCAGGTTATGTATGCGTTGATGCTGCCGAGAGGATTGCCTCGAATGTCCTTAATTGTCTTAAGGCTGAGAATCGGTATTACCATCGTCACCTGGGCGACATTGTCGTCGTCAACGACCAATGCACATGCACTGTTCCTCGACCGATACTG
This sequence comes from Diachasmimorpha longicaudata, assembly GCF_034640455.1. NCBI lineage: Eukaryota > Metazoa > Arthropoda > Insecta > Hymenoptera > Braconidae > Diachasmimorpha > Diachasmimorpha longicaudata. Next base: position 12,659,287 of record NC_087225.1, read on the forward strand.
CGGCCCCCCCAGTACAACTGCTTTTCCAAGCCATAACTGTGGAATATCGGATGACTGGAATATTCGCAAGCACCCTAGAATGTACTGGAGAACATGTGTGTTTCGACGTTAGCGCTGAGAACCAGACCTGGGTATATTTATGATCATGGGGTGACGCTATTATACCAACACCATTGTCAGGACGATTCATCACAAGACTTCATCGCTTTGTCTTCTGCACTTCAACGGTCTGTGCAGGTTGTGATGTTAGCGGGTATTGTAAGTTTCAGATCTGATGGAACACCCGGAAATTGAGTTGGTTATGGAGGTAAATATGTACGAGGAAAGGAATATTTTTATAAATAGACGTCTCGTCAAAAACGCGAGTCCTCGCACGAGAAAATGACGTAAAGTTTAAAATAACTTAATGTACTAGCTTTTATTAATTTAATTTACTCGCTACCATCAACCGACGCGACTTTTATCCCGGGAAAATGGGCGATCCGAAATGAACCCCGATTCATTAAAAAATAATGAAATTCATCCAATCATCCCGACAAGTGCTACTCATTCGAAATTTTATATGCGTAACAATGCAGACAACATGGAAAACAAATGTCCTTCACAGCCGCATAGTTTGTCGTCCACACACACTTGAAACTGTGATGATACTCATCCCCTGTCTATATCAGCGCACTCACATCTCTCCCATGAAACCGGCCCAAAGTTGTCGGGCAACCTTCCCACTGATTGGATTCCCCCTCTCTTTCTCGTTCTCTGCAGTTTATTGGATTCTGCTGGACTGAATTTCGAAATACTGAGTAGCGCATCGAGGGATCCCGCCTTTGTGAATTACCGAGACGTAGGGAATAACTAAAGTTTGAAAAGGGAACTCCGGCACTCGGGTTTTTTTGTTTATGTATCGTTAAGATTTTCGAAGGCGGAATTTGAAAGCAGTTCTTTTCTATTCTGTTATCTCTTTAAAGTTGAGAGAATTCCCAATGGCCCTCGAAACGGGAGCGAAAATATTGTGAAGTAATGGAGTATCACTATGTACATTTTCTAAAGCGGAGACTAAATCGAAATAACTGGAGTTGATTTGTTGTCCACAGGAGAAATAGAATATTTTGAATTTTTGAATTTTTTTAAACTAACAGATAGTTCAATGGAAATCTAATAAAATTTCCCAGCCATTCCTCCCTCGTTATCGATTGACTTTTCTCCCCATAGCATATTACGCAGTAGAAATTTTCGATACTCATGCTGGAAAATGCAGCACAAATTTTTTAACCACATGACAGAAAAAATTGTCTCCATTCCCTCATGCCCGATAATTATCGCCAATGTTCATAATGAACTCCCTCAGCACTCGGTAATTTCTCCCAGAAGTATACTCGACAAATATGGCACCATTGGAGCCTTCAAATTGATTACCAGCTCTACGTTTTTAATTCCAGAATTCGCATGATAATTGACAAAATGTCTGGCATTTGCCCGCTCAGCAAAATATCATTGCTCAATATTATTGTTACCATTGCATTGGGAATTCTTCGTCAACATATATGCCCATTGTAATATATGAATTACGTACGCGAACGGGAAGAGAACTCGACCTCATTTCCCTCCAGCACACACACACCACACACATGCACACATACGTTAGGGCGTAGCATTTGCATGGATTGTTTTAAACCGTTGAGCACATAAATCACCACACGCCTAAACTGTCCGATGCAATTTACATTTACGCACCCCTACAGTTCCCTCTTCGCTAACCCAACGTGTTCACGATTTTCCAGTCTTTCCCGTAATAACCATTCGAAATGTAGTCATTTTGCTTTTTATCTGACTGTGAAATTACACACAGAGTTCCATTGCTATTTTTTAGAGGGCTCCGAGTATGCGAGTCATGAACTCGCAATTTACAGTTTATTGTTGCTTCTGGATTTCTTGAATGAAGCGTTTTCATTATTTCCGATGGGAAAGGCGCCGAAAGTAATTTGTTTTTTATTTATTCTCTTCGTGCCATAAAAAAATTGGAAAAAAAGTTCGAATATCCTGAATTAGATATTGAAATATTTCCAAACAAAAGCAAGTGGAGGAAAAATTTCTGTCATTCCGAAAACACAATTTGAAAATTGAATGAAAGTCAATAGCTTCCATTTTAATTGACATATTTCGAAAAATACCTTTCCGCCTATGAAATTCTAATTAAATTTCGCCAACACAACTAGTGTTTTCCTCACACAGAAGAAAATATTTCTGTAAAATTCCATTCAATGAATTTTTTTTGTATATTTTTTTACTCACCGATTCAGCGTATAAATTGGAAATCCCCGATGAAACTCCGTTTTCCCAAGTTTTCAAAAGTTTCTTCATCTCGATAATAACTCAGTGTTGCCAAGTATCCTGCTGGCACAGCGACTACTCCAACTGAAATCCATCCAAGGAAAAAAAGGTGAGAACTGGTGTATGACGTGAATGTGAAGTTGTGTTTCCAGGTTTTATCCTGGAGAAATATATAAACAACTCGCATTTTCCAGGACATATCGTAGTCGGAGTAAACTCGTATGGAGTGAGCAATGGTTATGGTAGAAGTTTTACCCGGCATAATGTATATTACAGGACTCGGTGTTGCACACACAGACACGAATTGTACACGCATGCTTTTGGAAACTGTTACTATTTGTCAGTGGTAGCGAGGCATTTCTTTTCATGTTACACCAACATTTGCTGAGTTATTGTTATAACTGCTGTGCACGCTTGTCAATTGTCTCTAATTACAACTCAAGATCCAATATAGAAACGAAAATAAAACGGAACAGAACAAAATGAGAGAATCGATTCCTGGATTTTGTATCAATAAGAAAATGACCTGTGAAAGGAAATTGGAATTTCATTGACCTTTGCACTGTTGTTTTTCTGAAGAGTGATATTGTCTCCAATTGAATACCTGGGTAAAATGCTCAATGGCGCAGGTAATTAAAGCAAATCATGATGATTTTACTCCATCAAATCAACCACCATAACTTTGGCCGACGAGCAACTCAGTCGAATTAATCTCCGGATTTTCAATCCCAATTCTCTCCACACATACTAACATAGTAAATTGAATGAACCTGCTTGCCATTGCCATAAAAAATCGCTCTAAATCCCCGTCTAAAAATCCGATTGGCAGAATTATATTTTGTTTTTACTGCAGAGCCATAATATTCCAAAAGCTGCGGCTATTCCCGTAATAACTAAAACTTTCTCCTGGGAGTGCTTCCGATCATGACAATTCATGCAGCAATTGAAAATCCTATATTTCCAAAAGCCAACGAAATTCCTCATTGAAACGTGAACTCCCAGTGAAAAAAAATGCCTAACGCACCCATAACATCCCCCCAACAAAAGGGGTAAAGTCAATCTTCAGGGATTTGTGGTTATGGCTTTGCCGTGGCTCTCGCCATTAAGCGCGGTGGTAAACGAACCGGACGTTAGCGCACCTGTTCCACAACTATTTGTGCGAATCCCCCGGTGGACAACCGGCAGACAAGCCCCTGGCCGTAAAACAAAAATGCCCGAATAGACTAACGCAAATTTTGCTGTTGGGAATCGTGTCACTGAATCGTCGTAAAATAATCTCAGCTTTACAGCCGAAGATCTATTCCAGGGTGAATTGAAATTCTCCACATGAATTGACGCACAACTACCTGAAACCGTTGTTGATGCAACACAAAGAGGGGTAAGATAAAAGTGATCAGGTTGATTGCTGTAAGTATGACTGGAACCGAGGGTCGTAAAACCCACCCTTAATTTGGCATTGGCGTTACACTACCCTGAATATCACCGTGAAGCGGGTGTTGTTGTTTCTGCCGCGTGGTTGTTGCCCATTAAACTGTCGTTAAATATTAGCGGCTTGTTCCACCCACACGTACTATTCCAATGTGAATTATATGTTGAGTTTAACGGGCTCTGGAAATGACACGTGTCGAGTTGAAAAAAAAAACTGCCAATGACTTTCCATTATTTCTAAAAATCATTAAACATAACGAGGAAACAAATTATGTCGCTGTGAATGGAATCTGATAACCATTTGGGGGAATAATTTGTCGTTTTGCGCTGGGAGGGAGGGGGAGGCTTTTAAAGCTGTAAATAGATACGGATGGAATTCCATTGCATGTGGTCGATGTGATATATTATGAGGTATTTGATATTCATTCGCATTTGGGATTGAATGTCTTGCGAGGGAAATTACTCGTTGGCTAGAGATTCCATGGCATTAATAATTACTTATATTCGGGCTGTAGAAACCAGGCAAGACGTAAAACCACCCCTTTAACAGCTCCCATCCCCATTTTTGATCTCTGAGGGCGTTTCGTCTTTCCGCTTCGACCATTCAGAACGTTTGACTTCGGTGAATATTTCGCTAGGCTTTCGTGCCATTCAAATTTATGGAATATTCTGGGACATAAATTCTACACCACCGTCGTATTTCATCTACCCCGCAATAACAATATAAAACTACTAAATATTTCAGAGTCCCTGTTCAATTTTATGAGAGATTTTGTGACATCAATTTCATGGAGCTATCATATTCCGACCAAATACCAGTAACAATGTTGAAGTACTCAAATTATGGGAAAGAAATTATGACGTCACACGACCGTCGTATGATGGTTATAATTTAGTTATATGCTGGAAGAAGATGGCGGTCATATTCACGGGTTTAGACGAATTTGAGGATTGAAACAATATTCGGTGTGAGAATGTTCAGATTGAAATCTGCGATATGGCTCTCGATTTTTTATGGAATGATTATTTTACTAATTGATTGAGAAATAAAGTCGATCTCATTAAGCAGAGGTACTTATTGAAATTCAAGGGCTTTACGTTTCTTCAACAAAAGGCTTTCTAGAGGTTCTCTAAATAATATAGCACTAAGTCAATATTGAACAGATAATTTCAAAAGTAATTTCACGTTTTGCAGTTTCTTCTCCGATGATTCGGCAGGATAAATTTAAAGCACCGTTACAAGTCATAAAACGATCATAATAACACGTTATTTATGTAGACATAATGATTTTATTGCAATTACCAAAATATTTAATGGCATAACTTTCCAACTCATGTTGAATTTATTCATGACCGTTCGTAAAATGCAAAGTAAATAATTATACGTCTCGCGTAAATTGTATCGAGCATAAATATCCCTTGAATAATGAAAAGAACGTCAAGTTTTCACTACCGCGATGAATCGCCTCGTAAATCCTCTCACCAATTGATACGCAATAACGCATACAATATATCAGAATGTATTTCCGAGACTTTCAAGCTACACACAAGTCAACATCCTTCATTCATAAGCAGATAAAATAATCATTTTGTGGACGGAATGACAAGTTGTTAATCTCCATTATTTATTGGTTACGAGGAAGGCATATTCACCTAATTCCAATTATCAATAATAATTCTAACTCAAACTGTCTTCAGAATAACTTTTTGTTTGGTGAAATATGGACACGAAACCTCTAAAATTTAGGGATGAAGATTCGTGAATTCCAACTAATGAATTAATTTCAGAAGTCGTTAATCTTCTTTATTACTCAGCGAATAACTCAGAATATCAATACCTCAATTTTTCACCTGACGATTGCAATTTCAAGTTAATCGAAAATTCACCTGGTCAATTTAACCTCCTAAATCAGGACAGGTATGTGTTGAGGTTGTTACTTGCCAATACACTTTACCCCGTGGCGCAACGTTAATTATTACCCTTTGTTAATTGCCAAACATTCCACCTCTCGTGTTGGTTAGTCTTGTCACGACATCGCCCTCCCTCTCACATCGCAGTTTTGCCTCTTTGTATCGCTCTTGGGGAGGATGGGCCTACTAAACAATACCCCTGGACGCTAACTACGCTCACGTGGAGGTGGAATAATTGGTGTTGTCTTAGTTGATTGTTCGAGAATTGACTTACAACGGAGTATCTAATATCTTCAAGCTCGCAAACTTGTGAAAATTTTTCTCACAGAGGTTCCACCAAACGCTTCTCGTGCTAGAAGTTATCCGTTCTCGAAATGAAGTTAGATCTAATTGTGGTGATGATGTGGTGTAGTAGTAAACGAGGTTTATTCAATTTACATGAATTTGCGTAATGAATATAGACACTGGTACACAGCTGGATATTTTCCATGTTGAATTCTGGAAATTTGTAATGTCCAGAATTTTATTGGAAATTTTGGGGAAAATCGGTATAAAATTTTCCCTTCTCTTAACCTTGCAACAATTCTATTAGAGAATTAATGGAGACTAAATATTTGAGATCAATTATTCACCGGGTTTGAAGAAGACTTTGAAGAGTTCGAGAAATTTCTCTCTTATCGATATTTGAACTTTCTGAAGTAACTTAAATTTAAATAGACTTTTGATGTACCGTAAGAATATTTTTATCACACGTTATATCACTAATTTTCTTGATTCATGTTTTTAAACTGCAAAACATAAATCACCACGTAACAGAAGTAATCATTTTATGGTTAAATAAAAATTATCACGATAGAATATTTTAAAATGTGATGGAAATAAGGAAAAGATAGGAACATCCACATAAAAGTTCCTCATCGATAATTCATGGCACAGCATCAGTGCCTTCAAACAATTTCACAATTCTTCGACGATCGTCAAGTACCAATTCTCCGCCACACTCGCCATCCTTAATTAACTACGTGACTGGGGGAATCCCATTGGCAACTTTAACCTAGCATAACCTCCTCAGCAAAACCAATGGGGTCCAGTTAAGAAGGCAACACCCGTAGATACACTTAACCCACAATGTCCTCTGGACCTGAGGAATCCCCACAACTTCCTCATCTCCCCAGTGGGCACTTTTCTGCCGGAGATATTTCAGCAATTTATTGATCCCTCAGATACGTATACTGCCCATCGGATCACCGTAACATTCCAATAACTGACCGCATAAAATATAATCAAAAGATGAAGTTCTCTCTCTACTACATGAAACTTAAAACTTGAAATTTCGCAATCTTCGTTGTAAAAGTTGTAGCACTCAAACAATTTCTTTTTTTTTTCAATCGTGTGCTTCAAATTGTAGCTGGGAATACATATAGAATCATACGCAAATAGCGGACTAATCTCATTCACACGGGGAAATTCACGCAATATCCGGACTGATAAAATAGTAATATTTTGAATAAGCACGTAGACGAGACGAACAAGACAGAGACGAGATTGACATGAGGGTGGTTATACAGCTCCTAGAAGCCTTCCGAGAACCACTAATTATCCACGAAACACTTCAGTCTGTTTTGCACAATGAGCCATCACACCGGAGCCGTGAAAATAAAGGGAAAAGTTTGACGAGTTAAATTGAGGGGAAAATTTTCAGCAGGCCAACTGTGACGTCTTGATACAAATAGGTATATGATGAGGCTATACTCAACTACTTGTTCCCAATTTTGGGCTCCTCATTTTCGCGGTGAACTTAATTATTTCTCTATTTGACCACCAAATGACGCTTTGATCGTGTTTGCAATACTTTAGAGAGATTGAGGGCGGTTGTCATTAAAGTTTAAAACCAATCAACAGACAGGGATTGCGGATGTAATGTACATTTATTAATGAGGTGTTGATTCAAGTTTTATAACTGAGGTTCGCCATTTGTAAACGATGGGGGATAGTCAATGGTAAATCCTGAAATGACCATTTCAAATGCCATTGTTGTGTCTGACACGCGCACAAAAGACGGAAACAATTGTGCACGATTTGGTGAACGATGCGTATCATTTTCCGACAATTCAACGAGAATCATTGGAATGAATGACGTTGAAATTTGCAGAGCTGCGTCATGAGGTGAGTGAGAAAATTGATCAGTGGTGGGTGTAATTGGAAGGGTCATATTTGTCTCATTTTACTGTCATTAATTCAATTGGCTGGTTATTGGATAGCACAACCATTTCTGTGGTTTTTTGATGGATGAAGCAAATGGATTCTATGGCTCGAATAATTTCAAATTGCATGCACTTTTAAGTTCATTCGATAAATTCAATTGTGAGAATTAAATGCGTGGGTAACGAGGCCAAAGTAACGCTATTTTCTATTATCATTAATCATTCAAAACCATGTGCAAGACATTGTATCAATTTTTTCAAAATTACCCAAATAAAGTGAACCATTTTTCAAAACTAAACTTTCAACTGAAAAATATATTTAAGTTCAATTCATCTCTTCTCCAATGCACGATCATATTCACTGACTCGCTAAGTGAACAATTCTACCACCGATCAACTTACTCTAGTGTCTGTTAACCTCTGAACACAAGCAATAGATCAAAATAGTTCGGAAACTATTGGCAATCAACTTATTACGGGAACATTTTCCACCGGAATATTTATCGCTAGTGAAGAGTGAACTGTGTATCACAAAACGATTATGTCCCTGGCACCCCACGATGAGAAAAGAGATGAGAACACGGTTGAGGAGTAAAACGATCTTCTCCCCACCCATCACCACGGCCTCATTTCCACCATGATCCAACTTTATTTATCCCAATGGCAAACGGATGAAGCGTTCACTGATGCTTATAGATGCTTCCATTGTCAAATGAATCGTGCTAGAAGCTTTCTACATGTCCCACCACCATAACTTTCCATTTTTATATCAATTTTTTTTTGTCTCCTCGGATCATCCCATAGATTACTCATGCAATACTTCACCCCCGAGAGGATTGCTACTTCTTTTTTTACCAAAACCATCTACCCTTTATCTGAGGAAGGAGGGAGAGCTCGTTGTTAGTGTATTCACTACTGCACTCTGAAAACATCCCTCCTTCCTCGTTTTCCTCGCAGTGTATATCTGCCTTGTATACCGGAGAATTCCTGCTAGGGAGGCCTTGGGCTTTTCAAGGATATGAAGCGCTGGTTGTATGTTACCGGTGCTTTATGTCCCTAGAAAACAGATGGGACGTGAGCGGATATTAAAGCGAACACCACGCGTTTCAAATATTTAACTTGGCTAATGCATTACCCTTTCATGAGTTCGCGTTCTTCAATTTCTGACGCGTTTTAATTCCTTATTTGCAATTTCATCGAGCGTTGGAATTATTAGCCGATACACTGAGAGAACAAGACAATTCTAACAATCTAATTTTTTTTTCTACAATAATTTCAAAACGAATGAGAGCTTCGGAGACGTGAAAAGCGTGAAATTGTGGGCTAAATATTATGTATAGAAAATGGCAAAAGTCACTTGAGTACCCCGAAATGCAACGATCCTTTTCAATCGTGAAAATTTCGAATGATCCCTAGTCTTTTTAGAAAAAAAATACTCGGCTAAATTCTCTGGATCTTTGAAATGTACTCCAACCAGCTGACGATGACAAATCATTCTGAAATCCCGGAAGCACTTACTTCTCTCACGCGCGTTCACCCACGAGGAAATATCTATTCCGACAGGCAAATTCTCTCCGCAGAAAAATCCCCTTTGAAGCAAGTCCATTAACAAGAACTCTCAAGTAAAACAAAAAATCACCTGAAAAAAAAAACACGCGGTGTAACCTAGGAGTGATCTCCCATCATGAATGACCGTGCGAAAGGAGGCGGAAGACCGTGGTCTGTGTAAAAAAGATCTTGAGCGGTTGGTTGGACGGTGAGCGATCGACATCACTTGCCAGCATACGGGAATGCAGGCTTGCTTCATGATTCCCGGAGTTATGTACCCGGAGGGGGTCAATGGTGGCTGGAAGATTAATTGAAGTACCCATTCTACGTACTATTTAAAGCACCACGGGGTTTCCCCAAGATCGTAATGAAATCTTGGTAGACTAATGGCTGAGGAAAACAAAAGTTCAACGCTTGACTTTTCGAAAATAAATTGCTCAACTCCATTTGACCGTGAGTAAAAACTTTTCGAATTTTTCGCATCCGTCAGATTTTCCAGGGAAGAAAATTCAAGCTGTCGCGACATAAGTTTTCGCCTGACATGAAAAAACTCACTTCATTCCCTCCCATCACTGTATCGAGTTACTCTCCGATGAATTTGCATCAAAGCCTGTCGTAAAACTGTTCATCAAAAGTTGAAATGAATTCCTTCTTTACAGCCAACTCTGTCCATCTTCATTTCCTCGAAATGACTCTTCACGGTATTTCGATTTCGTAATTAAAAGACCGGGGTATACAATTCCCTTCATCCATGAAAACACTTGCAGTACTCGTGAGATTTTACATCTATTCGAGTCTGACAGTGCTTTCCCATTCCACCACCACTGTTTTACTTCCTCCGAGTAGACGTAAAGGACTTTAACTCTCTCGACGAACGAAATGAGATATCCTCTCGAGTCTAATCTTCAATTATTCTCCATAGCGAAATTTCATTCTCCACTCGGCAACGTCGTCGCCGTAATCGACAACATTCACTTGTGTACGTGTCATTCAATCGTTATTCGAAAAACACTATTTCTCTTCGGTAATGTCAATGAACAAGCCCACTAACAACTTTACGAGCGAATAAATTACATTGCTACCAATTTCCAAGGATTTTGGTAATCAAATCATTGAGTAAACAGATACTGTCAGTGGGTAACAGGGTCGTACCGAATGCTCCAAGTAGGTCAGCCTTGTACGTAGCCCATAAATTTCGGGCTAGCCGCGATTTTCCAGTGGCCTCCGGGACTAGGGGGTCGGGGGGGAGGGAGGGGTCAGCGCAAATGGTGTCATCCAATACGGAGTCAACAGAGAATCCACCAGTGCCATGAATATTTAGCAAGATTAAGCTCAGTATCTGTGATGCCTGGGGAGAACGGGCAGTCTTTGGGGTAAGGGAGGAAATTCCACTGGTTAAATTCATATGCGGAATTGCGGAAGGATTATCTTAGAGGGTTAGGCCAGGTTCATCATCAGAAGTCCTCCATTTCCGGCTGAGGGATTGATTGCCATAGCTACGGATTAGGTACACACTGAGGAATTTCAAAAAAAAAAATCGGTCCTGATATTTTAGATTTTTCTGCGGGTGTTCGAAGACAGTCCGAACACTGGAAATGTATGAAATTCAGTTCTGTTGGCATCATATGTTAGGAATGGCAATCAATGTTGATGAGTATTGCGCGTCAGCAGATTTTGATGTGAAAGTGAGCCTCGAGGATCTCCCAGAGACAATTTACCCCCAAACAATAGTTCAAAAACAATAACTTTTTATGTCAATTCACTTGATCGGCCTCAATCGACAACGTATAGTTGCGATAAATTTTGGGAGATTCTAGTAGCCCACCCCGAAGCCTCACTCTCATTCAGAGCAGCTTCACAAATTACCCCCCATATCTCATCCGTCGATGGAGATAAGTTTGTTCAGTTTTTTCTGCTTATAGAGTTGCCAGCTTCGGAATTTCCACAACTGTCATAAATATGCCTATGCTGTGACCCGTAGTAGACATGTACATCGATACGGATTGAAAGGGGAGAGGGGTCAGACC